>NW_019421946.1:1726-4429 GCF_000390285.2 Anoplophora glabripennis
AGGGAAGGCGGCAGACAATTTGAATATTTACTGTAATTTTTAAATAAAATTAATTAATAACTGAAAGATAATACGTTCTCTTGAGGCCGTAGTGACCAATAAAGTAAACTATGGCGGAAATTTCGAAAAAAACTGTAATAACTGAAAAACTAATGGACTTTGTACTAAGACAAAAGTCGATTTTCTGAACGACCTTAGGGTCCCCATCCACGGTTAAAAGGTTATCCATTATTTACCGGACACCCTGTATACAATTTTCCGCGTTTTCTGCCAACATCTCAAAGAAGATGAATTTTTTCAAATCGGCCTTCTAATTGTAGGTAAGTATTTGTTCAATTTATTACGATGATCCAGCAGCTCCATAGACTAATATGATTATTTGTGCAATCAATTTTTTTGAAAATTTACTTTAAGTTTTTTTTTAATTAAAAATGTGTCAACCTGGCGTTCTTCAGCAACACTTGCCCACCCCTGTGGCCCATATTTAATAAATTTTTATCAAAAAATAATTGTATTATACAGCCTTAAATGTTTTATTTTATTTATATACCAACTGAACTCCACTTATATGCTTACATAATAAGATGGTGTGTTTTCATATAATTTAGCAGTTCTTCACGTTATATTATCTACACCTACACCTAACTCTCGTAAAGAGTTTGGTTGTCGAAAAGTGTTTGCGTAGTCAATTTCGCTCGATCAGTTCCCGAACTTTTTGAAGATAAACTTCGGACCATCCCTCTACAACCAATATTAATTACATTTTTTGTGTACTGTATAACTTTTGTCGATACAAAGCACATAAAAAGTATAGGTTCCTCCTCAATATCTGATGAGTCCAATCAATTACTTTCGCCGACAAATTACGCAGTTTGTATTGAAGTTATTTAATGAATATACTTAGAAAACTTTTCGAAGTACTTTTTCCGGATCGTTCGTCCGATACTTAGAATTTAAAGATTAACAATAAGTCGATTGAAAAATAGATATTAAACTATGACAGCGTTTTTATTAACAGAATAAAATTGTTTTCGATACAACAGATCAAATATTTACTGTTAAAGCTCTCGATTGCTGAGCAAAAATTTACTTCTGAAATGATTTCAGGGTATTCTCAATATAAATTTTTTTAAAGAGTATACTTCAAAGTATACAAAGTATAAAAAAAATGAGAGAAGAAAACGAATTCATGTTTGATTTCACAGAAATGTTATTTACTGTGCAGTTGACTATAATATGCGAACCTCTATATGGGGTGTTTCAGAATAACGTGTCATAAATTCAGGGGCTGATAGAATATCAAAAAAAAAAAACGATTTTCTTTCTCTGGAGTCTCTGATTTGTTGTTTTTGAGGTACAGGGCATCAAATATTATTTTTTAAGGAATGGAAGTTGGTTGACTTTGGGACAGACAGTTGCGATGCGTTGTGATTTTACCAGAGTACCTTTTCTGTGCAAAATAAAATTCAATATTGTTATATATGACATACATGGTGATTCACAAACGGTGACCAAAAATGAAATCTCGTATTATTTGGTGTATTTTAAGGGGAGTCTTTCGTATAAAGTTCTTTATCTAGGACACATCGTTAAAAAGATGCAGGGTGTTAAAATCAAAATATATTTTTAATTTTTTAAAATAATTTAAAGACTAGTGACTGAAATAATTTGAAATTGGGCACATGTATTTATGTAAACATTGTCCAAAATCTGATTCCTTTTTTTTAAATTTAGATGCTCCAGTGGCGGAGATACAGGATGTCGGTGGCATATTTTTCTAAATAAGATAGTATGGTAACAATCATGATATTTTCGGATCCGTCTTTCAATTTTCTACAAATTACTACTTTCTTATGTTTTCCAAAATAAGCCTGATTTAAAAAACTAACTGAAAACACTTTTAATTAAGTGACATGACAAACACTAATCATTCGATTATTTATTCGAATAAATAAATTAATAACATTAGTGATCATTTTCATGATTTTATATGAGTAAATGCTCAAAAATACCTCCACAAACGCAGGCCCAACATCTTTTTAGTAATGAAAATTTAATTTGTTCGAAATTTATTGTTGCTTGAATCTGATGAAAAGCATTATTTATTCTTTCTTCTAACTGCTCAGAATGTCAAAGTTGCTATCGCAGCCCACTATGTAATTTTAAAAAGCATTATATTCGAATATCGAAGTGTGTTCTCAGTTCGTTTTTTAAGTTTTACTCGAAAATCAGGCTTTTTTCGAAAAACATAAGAGAGTAGTAATTTGTAGAAAATTGAAAGACGAATCCGAAAATATCATGGTTGTTACCGTAAAGCAGTGGCGTACTATTTTATTTAGAAAAATATGCCACCGATACCCTGTGTCTCCGCCACTGGAGCATCTAAATTTTAGAAAAAGGCCTCAGATTTTGGACAATATTTACATAAATACATGTGCCCAATTTCAAATTATTTCACTTACTAGTTTTTAAATTATTTAAAAAAATTGTAAATAGCTTTTTAAGTTTAACACCCTGTATCTTTTTAAATAAATGTCCTAGATGAAAACTTCATACGAAAGACTCCCATTACCAAAGAATACGAGGTTTCATTTAGGGTCACTATTTGTGAATCACGCTTTATACAAATAGTATAAATACTAAGTAAAATAAATAATAAAAAAAACTACAATTATTAAAAAATAAATTATCTTTGACGACCTG
>NW_019421947.1:0-4425 GCF_000390285.2 Anoplophora glabripennis
CACACCTATACACCATTTACAACTCCGACATCCCACATCCCCCCAACACCAACATATACTTATACGCCGACGACCTGACAATCACATCCCAATCCATAGATCCTAGATATTCCGTCTCCCTCCTCCAAAACTCCTTAGATCAACTTGAAACCTGGTGCAACAGGTGGAAAGTCAAAATTAATCCCAACAAAAGTTCGTCTATCCTTTTTACCAAACGAAAAATCCCACAAAACCTCGACAGACTGACACTATCCCAGGAACCCATCTCCTGGAGTCGATAAACACGATACCTGGGCGTGACGATGGACCAGCGTCTCACGTGGAAACCGCACATCGTCACGAGGCAAAAAGCCACTTAAAATCATTACAGGCTGTGGAAAACATAGCCCTCCGCACGGCCACCGACGATCCCTGGTGCGTAAGAAACACTGACATATTACGAGACTTACAATACACAAACGCTACACAGACAATAAGACAAAACGCGGAGAAACGGTTTGACGTAGCCGCTAGACATGACAATCTCCTCCTCAGGCAAGCCGTTGACTACGTACCCGACGTGACCGACAAACACAAAAGACCTAGACACCAACTTTTTGACACTGGGTGACCACCCCAACGACATCCCCCCCCCCTGCCCGCTAACCTTTTCTGTTTCAGAGACCGCCAGGACAGCGACACATGTTTTTGTGCGTGCGGACGGCGTTAAAACTCAACTACAGAACGCATATGATGGTTCGTTTACAGTGATCAAACGTGACGACAAAACATTCACGGTGCTAGTGCGTGGTCGTGAAGTTAAACTGTCCACAGACAGAGTTAAACCTGCATATTGCTTGAATGATGCGACAGCTGCCAGGGACGAGAACAATAGCCTTCCATCGACTTCTGCCCCATTATCCAATTACCACTAGGTCCGGTAGAAGGGTCCGTTTCTCTGACCGGCTGCAGGTTCCGTAATGGCATCCATATTGGCAGAGGGATGTGTGGGTACACATGCCGCAAGTGACCTATTTTTAAGCATTACGTCAAGAGCGCCGCCGGACGCACCAACCTTCCAGGAAGGGTCTACGGCGGGCTGGCGCCGGCGACAAATGCGTACCCATATACCTACGCCCGTCTCCACACACAGGGACTCTCTCCAACGAACTTTCCGTCTTTTTCTATACAACTTAGTTTTCAATAATATACTTTATTATTACCGTTGAGAGAGTGTTTTATTCTTGCTGTACAGCGAAAGCAACCCTCAATGTAATTAAACTACGACATGGGGGAAAGAGTGATGCAGAAATTGAAACAGCTTCGTCCATCGCCTGCCTTTAACAGTTTCAGTTTATACGATATACGCGTCGCCCAGTGCACGATTATAACTGTTCTTAGTTAATATTTGTTTTGTATATTAATTATAATATTATATTATTAATAATTATATAATATAATGTTTCCTATATATGATCCAGTATGTATTTTATTGGAAACGCCATTTTCCAGATGGAAAATTGAGGACAAAATGAATTTTTTAAATTGTGAGAGACTTGAGCCTTCTCTCGATATGGAAAAAAGGGGAAGTCAAAAGACAACGTGTACGTTCGAAAGTTTCGGAATGAATACTATTCGGAGTATAAGTGGTTGTGTGGAAGTGTTCATTTAAAAAAAACTTTCTGTGTGCTGTGTTTAATTGTGGGTGTAATAGACTACTTTTTTTTTCTATGAAGCAATGCCTATACCTATCTTTACTCAAAAAACTAGAGGCAAAACTGTAAAAAATCAGAAAATCGAATTTTTTGCTTTTTTTCAAATTGTTTATTAACGATTTTTTTTACATAAAATTTTCCTTTTAAATTGTTTAAATAAGCTATTTCCATGGGAAATTCAATTCTCTAAATAATTTTTCCTAGGAACTATAGCGAAATTTTGCTTCGTTTTAAGCTATAACGAGAGCTACAATTAAAAAACTGAAAGGGATGCATTTTCATCTCCAATTTCCACCCTCTAATAGCACTCCACAGTTTTTTCATCTAAAATGACCATTTGAACGATTAATGTAATAAAATATCTTGAACGTCATAGTTCCTTTTAAAATTCTATATTCAATAGCCTATAAGTCGGGCGTATGGAATAAGAAGGGATTAAACAATTTTGGGAACGTCACGCGAGGTTGTCGTAACTACAAACAGTGGCGGCCCGTGGGTTTAACCACGGGGGGCGCGTTTTGAAGAGAGAACGTATATGAGAGGAGGTGCGGGGGTGAGGGGGGCGGTAGCCCCGTCTTAGCGCCGCAGGCAAAAATTTTTCGGGAATTTCGAGGTCATTGTGTTTTTCAAGTACATAGGTACACCAAAATGAATACTGTCAGTGTGTAGATACAGTACTTAGATACAATACAAGAAGTAAAATTCCAACGTGTGGGGCTGAAGTGGATGATCGATCAACCAACCCAGCTGGGATATATGTAGATTTAGAGATGAAAAATATTTATAAAAAGATTCTTGGGAATTTTTACAGAGGAGGCACTGCCTCAATTATTTATTATTTACTATTTTAATAACATCAATTTATATTGTTTAATGCACTCACCTATTTTTTAAAATTAAAATCCATTCTCCTGCTTTTGTCCGCACTGAACTTCTGTGTCACCTTTTCGTTAAAGTCTGGAATATTTTTAACCATACAGTTCTCAATGGACAACATTCCTAACGCACTTAGACGATCTTCACACATAGTATTTCTCAAAAAAGTTTTAATCAGATTTAGTTTTGAAAAACACCGTTCTGGTTCTGCTGTTGTCATTGGTATCGTCACTAATATTTGTAAAGCTTGAGTAATTTCCTTAAAAACTGGCCTACTTTTGCACTCTTTCTGTACCTGAACTAAATTCAACACTGGCGTTGGACGTCCGTTATTTTTCAATTCGACTTTTTCCTCTAAACTTAAATTACTAATAACAAGTTTTTTTATTTCACGAACCCTCATTTTAAACTTAAACTTATAAAATATAATGTCTTAAAAAGCGCCAAACCAAAAACAAAACACGTATAACTACACTGCAGTGATACGGGATACTGCCACATTGAGTCCCAAAATAAAGCGCACGAGCCTATCGCCGCCTACCCCTCCACGTGCCAATTTGTCCAATCATATGTAAAAATATGCTTTCACGGTGGACTACGATTTCACCGTCCGCGATGGACTGGGGATTGCGCGCGCGGTCAGACATAACTCTTTGGTACGTTCACGGAGTACATCCACTTTATGCAACCAACCTAACATATATGACATATTGAATGCATACTATTTAGATTTTTATTGATTTAATAAATACATTATTTTTTAAGTTTACAGTTTGAAAATATCTGGGGGGGCGGAGTCCCAGAGTCCTCCTTCACGAGCCGCCACTGACCACAAAGCTTCTTACATACATGCATGGTGTGCGTTAATGTTCGCAGAAGTCCACAAGCCGAACTAATATTTAAATTTTTTATAAAATCTAAATGAAAATCCTTCCCACGAACGTGTTTTTCGGTAACAGTGCAAATGTAACTAAAAATTTCTAGATTCATTTAATGCCGTTTGACCTTGAAAATTTGAAAATTTTTTCCAGCAAAATTACTAAAAAAAAATTTTGTCAATATTCTTTATCTTAACTCAAACTGAATTAAATTCGAGCCGGATTAAGGGGGACTACGGGGGCTGTAGCCCCGGAACTCACGAAATCGGGGGGGCCCGGCAAGATCTGGCAAAATGAATTTTAGCTTTATTTTAGAATTAAACTAAAGACCTTCGATTTTTTTTAGAAAGTGGGCCTGCGCAGAGCTTGTAGCCCCGGGCCTCACCATAGGTTAATCCGGGCCTGCGGGTGAAAATTAATCGCCCAGTGATTGAAATGAAACACCAAACAATAATAACAAACACAAAACAGTTTGACCCGTAAATAATAAGGAGAGCCGCTGTAATATGCCGGATACGGATATAGGATCGAATAGGTTTGTGAAAAAAATTTTTGGCACTGGCATTCGCGTCGTTATTCCATGGCTAGAAATTGGCCTCAATGATTTCAATGATCGAGGGCGATTATCCCTCTTTATCCTGCCTCGTCTCGTGTAGGCCTGGACAGCTTATCCTGACCTCATCCGTCGTCTACCCCGACCGCAAATGCGGCCGGTGTAGGCGCTTTGTGGGACTTCCTTTTGTCCTGGCTGGGCACCGCCGGCAAGGGCCCTTTCTTCTGGCACTCTTCTTGCTTCGCCGGCTCGTCTGTGTAAACCCCGGGGATCCATATATAAGTGGTATGGTTGGGTAGGGTAGTGCGGTTAGGCAGCCTGGGATGCGCTTTGCTAAGGTGACCCTTAGGGTAACGTGGAAGAGAAGGTGGGTGTGGGTGTGGGTGTGGGTGTGGGTGTGGGTGTGGGTGTGGGTGTGGGTGTG
>NW_019421948.1:0-4427 GCF_000390285.2 Anoplophora glabripennis
ACCCTGTATATACATATATACACAGGGTGTCCCAGAATAACGTGTACAGGGTGGTTGATTTTCGATAGTTTTATAGGGTACAGCCAAAACGGTCATAGATACAAAAAATCTGATATCGATGTCCCGTCCTCTTTTTTGAGTTTACTTCACTGGTACCAAAAGGTCTTGGCTAACTTGATTAGTTTTAAATATACAGGGTTCTTTCGAAAAATGGCCCATTTACATTAACCTCTTCTATTTTTTATTAGGAAGCCAGTGGCGTACTCAGATTTTTTACAAATCGCACAGTTTTTCCGATATTACATAAACATAGGTCTTTTTAAATAGAACACCCTGTATTTGGCCATCCCGTTGAATAACATTTTTTTTACCTTTTCAGTCATATATAATAATAGATACTTTTTATTTGCCTAAATGAAGAAAAATGCAAAAATGTATAGATATTTTTTCAGTTGGCCATGTTATTTATTTATTCGTCTTTTGTTGTTCAATATTGACAGTTAGTTTATTTTTGACTGATTGAAAGCTTGTTAAACGTCTATTACTTGGTTTTAATTTTGAAAAGTATAAAAATGGTGTACGAAAATCTTCACAAAGTTCAAATGTTAGAGTGTTACATTGAAAGTGAAAAAAATAGTGACACAGCTTTAAACTTATATTTGGAGAGATACCCAGAGCGTCATCAGCCAGAAAAGAGAATTTTTAGCCGACTCTATGATAATTTGTGTGAGTTTGGTTCTTTTCAAAAACCGAGAGCTAAATCTTATAATATACAGAATAGAGAAGATGATGAAATCAATACTTTAGCTTTTGTTGTCGCAAATCCCAACGTATCCAGCAGAGAAATTCAAAGAACGATAGGAATTGGTAAATTCAAAGCATTGAGAATTTTAAAAAAACACAAGTTTCGACCATATACTATAAGAAAAGTCCACCATTTGCATCCAGGAGATGAAGAGAGACGCATCATTTTCTGCCAATGGTTTTTGCAGCAAACTCATGTATACCCCAATTTTTTTCAAAATGTTATTTGGACCGACGAGGCTTTTATAAGCAGCGAAGGTATATTCAACCGGCATAATGCGCGTTATTGGTCAGATGTTAATCCTCACCAAACTGTGGCCAGAATTCAACAAGGGCGGTTTGGTTTTCATGTATGGGTAGCTCTCTTCCACAATAGAGTGTTAGCTTACGAAATATACGATGAAAGCCTTAACGCTCAGAGATATGTGAGAATTCTACAAGAAAATATTATTGAACCGCTGGACGATATGCCACTAGCTCAACGATATCACATGTTCTTTCAGCATGATGGTGCACCTCCACATAATTGCCACATAGTTAGAGAATTAATAAATCATAATTTCGGGGACAATTGGATCGGTACGTACCGACCAAACAGGTGGCCGCCTAGGTCACCAGACCTAACCCCTATAGACTTTTATTTTTTTGGGGGGGGGATCTTAAAGACAAAATTTATAGGTAGAGAGCTAATAATGTCGAGGAGCTAAGGGAATAATTTGAAAACTATATTCAGCGGGTGTCAAATATCCACATTTACAATGCGACCCGCTCCATTGCCAAACGTCAGTTATGTCTCAACGAAAATAGCCGACAATTAGAGTACTTGCTGTGACTTTGTTATGTCATTTTTGTTTTATTGTAGTTTCTCTCATTTTATAGTTGTTATATTTGTTTCGTTTATGTTTTATAGTTATAAATGTACCTATAATTAAACCTATTAAGTAAAGATAAATGGATAATCTAATTTATTTTTTCTTATAATTTTGTAGTCTACATTAGGTGCTTAATATAAAAATAATAATAGAAAACGAAGAGACCAATACTAAATAAGTCTCATGGGCAACTGAAAAAATATCTATACATTTTTTTCATTTTTCTTCATTTAGGCAAATAAAAAGTATCTATTATTGTATATGGCTGAGAAGGTAAAAAAAAATGCTATTCAACGGGATGGCCAAATACAGGGTGTTCTATTTAAAAAAAAAAACTATGTTTATGTAATATCTGAAAAACTGCGATTTGTAAAAAATCTGAGTACGCCACTGGCTTCCTAATAAAAAATAGAACAAATAATGTCCACACTTTTTTCTTCTAAATTGAATGACAATGGAGATAGAGAGGTTAATGTAAATGGGTCATTTTTCAAAAAAACCCTGTATATCTAAAACTAATCAAGTTAGCCAAGATCTTTTGGGACCAGCGAAGTAAACTCAAAAAAAGAGGACGGGACATCGATATCAGATTTTTTGTATCTATCACCGTTTTGACTGTACCCTATAAAACTATCGAAAATCAACCACCCTGTACAGNCCTAGGTCACCAGACCTAACCCCTATAGACTTTTATTTTTGGGGGGATGTTAAAGACAAAATTTATAAGTATAGAGCTAATAATGTCGAGGAGCTAAGGGAACATTTTGAAAACTATATTCAGCGGGTGTCAAATATTCACATTTACAATGCGACCCGTTCCATTGCCAAACGTTGTCAGTTATGTATCAACGAAAATGGCCGACAATTCGAGCACTTGCTGTGACTTTGTTATGTCATTTTTGTTTTATTGTTGTTTCTCTCATTTTATAGTTGTTATTTTTGTTTAGTTTATGTTTAGATAATAGTTATAAGTGTACCTATAATTAAACCTATTAAGTAAAGATAAATGGATAATCTAATTTATTTTTTCTTATAATTTTGTAGTCTACATTAGGTGCTTAATATAAAAATAATAATAGAAAACGAAGAGACCAATACTAAATAAGTCTCATGGGCAACTGAAAAAATATCTATACATTTTTTTTTCATTTTTCTTCATTTAGGCAAATAAAAAGTATCTATTATTGTATATGGCTGAGAAGGTAAAAAAAAATGCTATTCAACGGGATGGCCAAATACAGGGTGTTCTATTTAAAAAAAAAAACTATGTTTATGTAATATCTGAAAAACTGCGATTTGTAAAAAATCTGAGTACGCCACTGGCTTCCTAATAAAAAATAGAACAAATAATGTCCACACTTTTTTCTTCTAAATTGAATGACAATGGAGATAGAGAGGTTAATGTAAATGGGTCATTTTTGAAAAAAACCCTGTATATCTAAAACTAATCAAGTTAGCCAAGATCTTTTGGGACCAGCGAAGTAAACTCAAAAAAAGAGGACGGGACATCGATATCAGATTTTTTGTATCTATCACCGTTTTGACTGTACCCTATAAAACTATCGAAAATCAACCACCCTGTACAACGAAGACCACAAACTCGTGGACTCAAAATAAGCCGATTTAGGCTAATTCACCTATATCCGAAATCGCTTCGTTTGGCCGCTAGATGGCCTCAAAGTTCGTGAATATTTTTTGAATTTTGTAAATAACTCGAATATGTATTAATCGATTTTGATAATTTTTGGGGTGTGGACTTTTGCTTTCAATCTACAAATTTTGATGTTATACGTAGTGTTTTTTAAAATTCACAACTACAAAATTGATGTATAGTTCATAACTTTTCCTCTTTAGGGCAATAATGACACCTATTTTTTATTTGATCGGTGATACCATTTGGAAGTTTTTGGGCCCCTTGTAAAATTTTGATTAAATGAGCGGTTTGGGTACAAAAAAATATTTTTTAAACGTCTACATTATCTTGCCACCCATATTACAATACTTAACCATGCGCTAGTAGTCACTGATTTTATAGGTTGACTGTAATTTCAGTTTGATCTTTAAGCCATTGAACCTGCCAATTCTTATTGAGTGTTTATTACGATAAGATATACCACATGCTACTTCATTTTTCGATATGGATACACACATACGACGAATTAGAGTTATTTACAACTACCTAATTTTATTGAAATAATTCGTAAAAACAATCAAATACAATAGAAAATTCTAGAGACAAAAGTAACAAAGTTGATGTTATTAAATGTAGTAAAACTTATTATAACTGTTCAAAATGACCATCATTGTTTCTACAATAAAGTTTAATTCACCGAAGAATATATTTAAAGCTACATTCGAATTACCTTTTAAAAATTGTATTTACAGACAAGAAAAATATAATACAGGGTGATTTAGTCATAATGTCAGTAATTTTAAGGAGAATTAGGAAAAAATTAGTAGAATACGAATACACGATTAAAAAAAATTAAAATGCATATTTGCGCTGAAAATAATGTTTTCAAATGACTATTTAAAACTCCTTTAAACTCCTTTTCGGATCGCTCCTGACCACTGACCCACAAAGGTTTATTGAGAGTGAATCTTGACCTACCGTATTATTCGGCCACTACTTTTACTAGTTTTACTGCGTTTTTAATACGTAGGAATAAATATATCTTTTTACCTAGACACATGAATGAATAAGACATTTTTTATATTTTAAATTTTAGCAAGTTTTATTTATTTGTTAAA
>NW_019421949.1:0-2040 GCF_000390285.2 Anoplophora glabripennis
GTAAATTCTCCAAAGCGTTTGACAAAGTACCAATGAGAAGATTGTTGCTGCAAAATTCCACGAATTCCTAGATGTTCTATTATAATTTATTAGAACATCTAGGAATTCGTGGAATTTTGAATCGATGAATTCGGAACTTTTTACCTTACAGATTTTTCAAAGTAGGAGTGGGAGAATCTTTTTCCGAGAAAAGACCTGTTTTGAGTGGAATTCCGTAGGGTTTTGTATTGGGCCCATTACTGTTTCTCATTTACTCTAGTGATATCCAACATCTAGTTAGAAAGAAACTATCTTTTTACGCAAACGACACCAACCCTATCATTCACCACAAATTTCTTCAAAAAGATTTAACTTCCATCAGCAACTGGTGCAGCGAATGACTCCTTCCATTAAATACATCTAAATGTGTAGTGCTTCATCTGGGCAAGAATAATCCTCTCTTGCCATGTCATTTGAATGGACGATTACTTACTACAGTGTCAACGCATAACGATTTAGGCGTCTCAATTAACACTAAACTATTATGGTCAGACCATATAAGCTCAGTGTGCAAAAGTGCAAATACTAGATTATTTTTATTCCGCAAAACTTTTTCAAATTTGTCTTTCGAAACGTCTTGCCAACTGTACTCTAGTTATGTGCGACCAATTATTGAATACGCCGGTCCGGTGTGGCGCTCCGATCTCGTCCGCGATCAAAAGTTACTGGAAAATGTTCAATATACAGCAACAAGGTTTTCCTTCGGACGTGTGAGACCCTCTTATACTGAACGACTATCAATGGTCAAGCTCACAAATTTCCAACAGCGCCGTCTTCGTGGAGATCTAATTATAAATTTTAAAATCTTAAAATACAATGTTGGAAATCTATCTCTGCTTACACTCTCAATGCAGACAACCGATTACCTGAACACGATTTGAAACTAAAAAAAGAAAATTTTAAATCCAGGACTAGGCAATTTTTTCTAACGAACAGAATTTTTTCCAGCTGGAACAATTTACTAACATCGATTGTCAGTGAATATTTTTGAGAATAAACTAGATGCATGTCTGTTTTTTTTTGGGCATAATAGGTTCTTCCTCTGCCCTAATCTAAATTGTAATAATAATAATAGGTACTAATAATAATAATTACTGCCTATATCAAAAAGTTACAAAAATACGCATATACCTGCTAGCAAAAGTTTCATAATATATTGGATAAAGCGTTATTTGGGAAGAACTAAAATTATTTGCAAATTATTACGTCCCCTAGTGGCGAAATAACGCAGTTAATATTAGGTTAGGTTAATAAGTTTAGTTAAGCTTCCTCATTTCTGAGCCCGTGTCCACGTCCGGTATAAATATTGTTGTCACTTAAAATAGTTAACAGAAGCGTCTATTTATACTCTAAATTATTCTAAATCACCATTAGACCAGGGCGGATCTGTCGAAATATCCCACTTCTTCGATGTAAGAGGGGGAAACTAATTTTTGCTGGAATACCTTCAGTACAACTCACTAATAAAAGTGTAGATCCCTAGATCCGCGCGAGGTCCGGAACATTTTCAAAATTGCAAAAATGTTTAAAAATTTTAATAAAATACCTACTTTATCCGAGTTTTTTTACTTATATGTTGGAACCTATGCATTTTGGAAGAATATTGAAAAGGAAAAAAGTTTTAGAATTGAATTTTGCACAATATGCTGTAAGATAAAAATGTTTAAATTTATTACCGATGTTTGACAGGATGAGCGGTCTTTTCTATGTGACAAAATTTTCAAGTATCTAGATGCTTTATTTGAGGCTGTGCAACATTATTCTGAAAATTCGAAAAATGTTTTTCAAAATTTTTTTCAAAAAATTATTTTGCGTAAACTATAGAACCGATTTTAATGAAATTTGGTGTGTTGTTTTATTATACTTCAAAGTTTTTTTTACCAAAATTAGAATGCCATCGGAGCAATTAAAATATTTAAAAAAATTATTTTGATCGATTATTTTGCCTTTTTTTCATCAATCATTGCTATTTTTCAACATCGGTAATAAATTTAAACATTT
>NW_019421949.1:3448-4424 GCF_000390285.2 Anoplophora glabripennis
ATGGTCCATCTGCCGTTACGTGAGAGCGATAAAGTAAGACATAGAAATCCATGCGATAGAGAAGGATGGCTATAATGAAGGAGTCTCATAGTCACCGCCCGTTTCGCCCTTCCACAAATAAGATCCACTTCTTATTTGTGGAAGGGCGCAATGGGCGGTGACTATTAGACGCTTCCATTATAACCATCTTTCTCTATCGCACGGATTTCTATGACTTACTTTATCGCTCTCACGTAACGGCAGATGGACCATCGGTACTTTCCGACCCTGTAAACATAATCACACCCCGTAGAATGCTTTTAGGACATTATTAACATATATTAATCAAGTTTATTGAGTAGCTTTACAAATTTGCCGGACAAAAGAGGATGTTTACATATTCTTCGCAATCTTTTAATACGAAAAATTAAAGGAAATTACTCTAATTTAGCGTTACGATTCGTCACTTCCCAGATTGATTTACTTGTTCTATCAATATCTTACTAAAAGTGCTATTTCTTGACTATAAAACGCCTTAAAGCTTTTGTACCTCTTGAGTCAATTTTTTTCATAGTATAACAACATTAGGTGATCGGCATTAGCAGATCAAGATGAAAGTTTATTATTTTGAGCTAATTTCTCAATAGTTAAAGACATTACATAATAATTATATAAATACGGAAAATGCAAAGGACCCCGCACTTTTCTTATAGGAAGTGGCTTTCGGCCAATTTTTTTGAAACTTCGCAGGTTGATAGTTCTTAACATGTAGATCAAAAGTTTCAATGGACACAAAGCCCCAAATCCACCCCTTCTCCCCAAAAACTGACTCCAAGTAGCGAGAGTCGTTTTATGAAAAAAAGTTTGAAATAAAAGTTTTTTTATTTCAATGAAATCTAGTAAAAACTATTCTTGTTTTTTTCGAAAAATCAATGTTTAAGCTTTAAAACGCCACCAAAGTTTAACACAGAGTATACGTATGATAGCTATAGATATA
>NW_019421950.1:0-4429 GCF_000390285.2 Anoplophora glabripennis
AACAATTAATTATTACACAATTCCAACCGTCTCCACTAGTATCGTGATAAGATAACGCTCTTAAATCTTGTTACTTGAACAGGTTTCCTTAGTCCACAGTATGCGAAAGGAGGATTCGAAACGATCTATCGAGTTCGCAAGGAATGCTTTGACTACTACAGTAAGGAATCTCTGACTACTTAGTAAGGAATACTCTGATTATAGATTAAAGAAGTCTGTTTTAGTTGTTACTTTTGCTGGAGAGAAGGAGGTTAGATTTTGAACTAATTTTCTATTATATTCATCATCCTAACGAAAAATTTAGCAAAAGATTACCAAGGTAGCGACAATACATACTGCAGAATAGTGTTCGACTCTGAAGGTTATGGAATAGTCATATACTTAAAGAAATCCCAATGTAATAGTTTTCAATAGATGGAGTGAGTTTCCCCCAAAATGTTATCTAAAGTCCAAAACATCCTTTTAGACTCTTTACGGTCAAATATCAAAAGGAAACAAAAGACTGGGGATTGTGCGGATAAAGATACATTTTGGAATAAAACAGTCGTTTCATTGAGAGAAGAAATATAGAATGTTCATCAGACCTGAATACTGTGTCTTGTAATACATTTACTAAATAGACCCAGGCAAACAAAATACAAACAAATACAACTACAAATTCTAAAAAAGGCATTTATTAAAACAATATTTCGTATCATACCTTAAAATCCAAACGTAAATAAAGAATAAGATTAGTCAAAAGCCCATATTGTACATGCAATCAAATAGACGCAACATATTATCCTGGAATGCCCAGACTTGGCAACACATAGAGAAGAATTTTATTAGGAGATAACCAAAATAGACATAGCAAATCTAGCCTACCTACTTTCCTCTAAAAGCAGAAATATCTACAGAATGTACAGGTAATCAAGAAGTCTAAAATAAGCGTCCAGTTCTCAGTGATTACTTAAGCGACCGATGGATAAACGAGCTGGTTTTCCTCAGTTTTGCAACAATTTTGCTCGGAACAATTTTAGCAAACTCACAAAATCGTCGATGATAAAAGAAGTGCATGGAGTGTCTAAAAGTATTACACCATAAAACTTTACTACCCGTTTCGGTGTGGTGCCAAGGAATAGGAGTCCTCATGAAACGAGCAGGTCATTTTCCACGATCAAATAGCCAAATAGCAATTTTTCTGTACACAGTTGCAGTCGCGGTTATGCTCTTGAAAGCTAGTACAGAGATTATTGGGTCTTTTACGACTTCCAGCAGAGATCATAGCTTTTCTGCGGTTTACGATGCCAATTAGTTTGGTGTCGCACTGAGAAAATAATTTATTGGCACTTAAATAAAAACGATTTACCAGAGACGGTGTATTGCCTAGATTCATAATATATCTACCACCTAGTAAATGAGTGTGTGTTTTTATCATTAATGAACTAGCTTTTAGTGATAATATTTGTGTACCTAATAAATTATATCCAGGTGCTTTGCATTTGAAGTATATGACTGAATCCCCGCTTAATAAATTAAATAAGAGAAGTTCTTTGAAAAAAATTAATCAAAACAGACACAAACTAATAAAATATTAAAGGTGTTACATTCTTAAGAGGTACATTCTCTACACACAGAGTGAGTAAAATATTTTGCCAAACTTTAATAGAATTTCTGGCATAAATTAATAAAATATGTCCCTCAAATATTTCTTTGTTTTGGAGAAAATTACAAATATCCAAAGTTAATACGAATGTATTTTTTCTAATTGATAACCAGGTGTATTTTTAAATAAATCTCTAGACTTTATATTGATTAAAAAAAATACAGTGAAAAAATATGTAAAAATAATGAGTAAAAAAAATGACACGTTATCAAACAATTGTAACGAATTTGAAATGTTAATATAGAAACTCCGATGAAAATATTGCCTGACCGAACTTAAAGTCGTATAAAAATTTTAATTATTATTATAGCAACACCAAATTGGTATAAAATTGTTAATATGGAAATTCTGGATATAAAACTAGTAATGAACAAATGATATTACATAGTATAAAAATAATAATCTTTTAATTTTATTCTCAAATACAGAATAAATTTTCATAAAATGCATGACGTCGACACTTGTTAGTACTCAGTACATAGAGAAAAAGGAATTCTAAACCTAGAATGTCTTATATCGAATGAAAGTTTAAAATCTATAGATTAATCTGGTATAAATATCGTAGGAAGACGAGTAAACTTGAAGAATATATCTCAATCCAACATAAACCATAACATGAAAATTTTCATCAATTGTCAAATTTTATAATAAATTTCACAAATGTCAAAGCTAAAGGTGGCTTTGTAAGAATACCCAGAGATGACCTAAAAAAAATAAAATAAAGAATATTTTAGTAAATAATTTATAGAATTGTAAATAAAAGTAAAAGGACATTTGTTAAAAATGTGTTAGTTATAAGTAGTGGTGTGAAAAAGTGTTTGAAAAGGACATCCAAAGACTGAAAATTTCTGTGCATGGACCTTAAGCAAAGCTAGGGACAGAATAATCAGGAAGGTGGAGAAAAAGCAAAGAAATTATTGATTGATAATATAGGAATATAGGAAGAAAATCAAATACTTGCTAGTAAATCTATAGTTTGCCAGAGTCCTGATAAAGTTATTTTAGCAGCCCAAGAAAATTTTCCGCTACCAGCAGTAGAAAGCAGTTCCAAGGCAGTTTCCAGTGGCCCCATAAATAGTCTGCAAGGCTTCTACGTAGTTTCTAGCGAAGAAAACTACAAATTTCACAACGTAACAGGTACCTAAAACCAGTGCACTAAAATATCGCTAGCTATTCCAAATAAATCATGCTTTCCTTCGCATAAAATCTTTGCAAAGTATAAATAACAAACCACAGGACTTACTTGTACAAAAATAAGCAAAATCCAATCATTAATAACATAAATAATTCAATATTTCGAAGAGCTCTGACAAAATCTGTCAAATGAACAGGCATTTTATTTAAATCTGACTAATTTTCATGTTTCATGTTTAGATATAAGGATGCCCCTGTATGATAGGCAAGAAATAATATAAGGAAACTATTCCGGATTGTGGGCAATCGTAGGAAATAGCGCGAGACATGATTATCTTTTACAAACCATAATTAGGTACTACTTAAACTTTATTTAATAATTAAATTAAATAATTTAGATAGATCAACTTGTCAATTGTCAGGGTTATTGTGGCTACGTTGATCTTTTAAAATGTCTCTCAACATTAATCTTTTGATTAATATTTGTAAATTAGCACTAGATTTCTAAAAAACCATAGTCATATTTGCACCTTTTTGGAATTTATTTAGGATGCAAAAAAATTTTTCTTCGAAACCATGAGAGATCCTTGTAGAGATTTTTTTGAAGTATTGAAAACCACCCTTAAATTTATTGTACAATCATTACGTACTGAGATATTGATGATCAAAGAGAAAAAGATCTTTTCAAAGCCGATATCTTAAAAAAAATGACGTGTAGACCAAAAATAAAAACAACCTAAAACTTAATAATCAAGCTAACTAATGTATGCACCAGTTTAAGTATGTAATAATGTAATTTTCTTTGATTTAATAATTATCCCCGTAGTAATAATATAAATGTTCTACGTAGTATACAAAGCAACGAAACAAATATTCATTTGCGTTCATCACATTGAAATATAACGACTAATTTGTATGTATGAGTTGTGGAAAAAATAAGTCACGCTCTGGTCCTCTGGGACATCCAAGTCAAATATTAAATAATGTAGTTATTTGTTGGAACAAATTGGAAAAGAAAGAGAACAGTAAGTAAAGGAAGAATGAGAAAATGAAAAATAATAAATAACCCTAGCAAGAGGCACGCGCAGAGGTTACAGATGTTGCCCAAACATCAAGACGTCACGCCATCGGAGTAATTCGTTTTTGCTAGACGGCCGCCTCTATCTCGANGTGCTCCTTTAAATTGTTTCCAAAATTTTGATCATTTGGAACAGAAAAACGGTTAGATAGATCAACTTGTCAATTGTCAGGGTTATTGTGGCTACATTGATCTGTTAAAATGTCTCTCAACATTAATCTTTTGATTAATATTTGTAAATTAGCACTAGATTTCTAAAAAACCATAGTCATATTTGCACCTTTTTGGAATTTATTTAGGATGCAAAAAAATTTTTCTTCGAAACCATGAGAGATCCTTGTAGAGATTTTTTTGAAGTATTGAAAACCACCCTTAAATTTATTGTACAATCATTACGTACTGAGATATTGATGATCAAAGAGAAAAAGATCTTTTCAAAGCCGATATCTTAAAAAAAATGACGTGTAGACCAAAAATAAAAACAACCTAAAACTTAATAATCAAGCTAACTAATGTATGCACCAGTTTAAGTATGTAATAATGTAATTTTCTTTGATTTAATAATTATCCCC
>NW_019421951.1:0-4420 GCF_000390285.2 Anoplophora glabripennis
TCACCAGGGGCGTAACATTCCGATTCGAATAAGTTCGATTTGAGAGTAAATAGAAAGGTCGAAGAAACTTTTATTAAGAAATTGTTGAAATAACTAAGTAGTATGTGAAATGTGAATTAAACTAATGGATTTATTGCGATAAAAATAAATACCTAAAATAAGTTTAAAACTTTATAGTTATAGTTTTCGTTTATTTTCTGAACAGATCTCGTATTTTATCTTTCGTGTCATGTACAGAATTTCTGAACCCATTTTATAATTTGTGGAATAAATAAATAAATAAATAAAAAACTGGATAAAGTTTTATTACAACAACTAACTTTATTTGTAGTTTACACAAAAATATCTAAAACTTAAATTACTCGAATAGTCAATGTTCACTAAGTGTGGGTGAGATATAACCTTCAAGTGTATTATACACTAATGCAATAAATCAAAGGGTCAAAAGAATTTCCGAAATTTTTCCGTGATTTTTGACAGACTGTATTTAGGTGAACAATGGTCGTATCAGGGATTAAAAAAAAACATTTTGAAGCTCTAAGATTCTAGTTTTTAGATCTTTCGGTCGAAATTTTTTAGGAGCTACGGTTATCAGGCAATTCTAATAGCGCAACAAAAACATTTTGCAAATTTTTTTTTTTTCGAGTCCACGGAAAAATTTTTTTCAGCAAAGCAATTGCGTGGACCAGATAGCTTGTTTATTCAGCTTCAATTTATTTTTTTTAAATTTCGATACGACCATTTTTCATTGAAATGTCGAAAATATCGAATATCGAAATAAGGAAATATGGAAAATGATCATTTTGTCTTCAATCATCGATATCTCGCCGACAAGTGGTCGCATAAATAATTGAAGGTCAGTTTCGAAAACTGGAATAAATTTTCTATAACTACAACAAAATTCACGAAATTACTAATGTTAAGCATGATTTTTACAGTTCGATATACCCAAAAGAACCCTGTGAAATTTCATGTCGATCTAGCGAACCGTTTCTTTGTTTGTTGTTTTTTGAGCTTAAACACTTCATAATCTTGATTAACGAACAAAAATAAAAATTTCAAAATTCGTAAATTATAACCAGATCTATAATAAAATATATTTTTAACTCACTGGATAGTATTTTATTAAAAGCGAAAGGCTTTCTGGAAATTCCATTGTATTTCAACGACAAATAAACTTCCCTGAGGGTCTCAGTTAATTCTAAAGCTTTTTTGTGACGGCAACACGTCTTCCTTACATTCCGAGCGCATTTATTCAAATCCAGTGCAGCACATGTTTCTCCGTAATGTTTTCGTGCAAAAAAACAGTGATATGTTTCTTTAGAAATGTATTACCTAAAAAGTTTCGAATAATGCCTCCAAATATATTAAACACAGTAAGTATCAAATACAAGGGAGTTTCAAACAATAAAGTCATTATTAACAAACTTCTCCAGTCATTGGAAGTGCGAGTAACATGTGAATGTTTTGCAAATTACACTACTGTCCGCCTTGTCCGAATAATTTAGTAATTTCGAATGAAGGCACTGATTTGGCTCTTCTACAATTAGGTACTTACAAAATTTCTCTCCCATTTTTCTCAAATAATTCTTATTGCGAGAAACCAGTGATTCTTCACGATATGTAAAAAGAAGCTTGATAATTCCCAGAATTGCGAAGTTGTCCCATCCCCTGGCCCCCAGCAAAATACGTTTTCAGTTTGGCTAGATTTCGGCGAGTTGCTAAACGAGATTTATGAAAATTGCGTGTTAATAAAACCTTGCTTTACCTTTTCCATTAATTTATAAAGTGAAATTCGTAACAACCTTCGTGGAATAAATTTCAGAATCTCATGCTATTATACTTCGTGGGGCAGATAAATTATAACACAATACAGTGAAGAAAAATAGACCCTTTCCTGAATTTGAGACGTGAGGATAGTTACCATTGAAAATTTATTATATGCCAATTTAATAATTTAATAATAAGTGTTCTATAATAATTTTAAACAGAGTACCAAAAAAGCGACTAGTATTATGTGAGAGACTTTAGTCCAATCGTATTTCTTGCTTTAAAACCTTTCAGATTGAATTGCCGATCACGTGATTCTTCACACCCTCTCTGAAAAAGCAGGGTATAGATTTGTTTGCGGAATATAAATTCGTCTGAGAATATGCAGGAACATGTAAAAGGTATAGCAGGGAATATCGGAATCCGCACTATATCGTAAAGAGTTTCAATTTCTGGCCTAAGATTATAGTCCCAGGACGGTAGACACGCGTGTGGAAATAAATTATGTCTGCTGTAACGCCTAATCAGGAAATAAAATGGTTAGGATTTATACAAAATGCTGACGCGAACAAAAATATTAATATAGTGGAAATAATCTGGGAAAGAGGTACAAATTAGAATTGTGGATTTAGTATGAAAGAACTAAATGACTTGTAGAGAAATATTGTAGAACAAAACTGCCAAATTAATGCAAGATATGTTCTAAGACAAATTTAACAGAAGTTTTGACCCCCCCAAAAGAATCGAAATCCTTGCGACATATTAAAAACAACAAAGCGTCAGTTAAGATAAAAGGAAACCAAAAAGATAAAGCAATCTAAGTAAACAAGAAACTTGGAAATGTTAATATCCTACGACGAAAACACACCGTCACAGTTACATAATGAAAAGTTTTTTATCGCCACAGTATTTACGTTTCATTTTTATTCTCAGTCCAGACAATAATTAGATACAATTTACTATTGATCCAATGCAGGCTCCCCAGAATGGCTCAATGCGGAAAATCAAACAGTATGGACTCCTGCAACTTCCTCCTCGAATACCTCTAGTACAGACGTCACTACGTCGAATATTAAGCATCGAAAGCATCAATATGCCGCTTGGTGTACACATCCAAGATATCCTGACGAGCTCGCTCGTGCAAAACCAATAAAACCGAAATCGCGGAACAGGTTCATGTCGTACATAATTCAACGAAATTTGCATTCAACCAACCGAGCAACATTGTTAGGTTATGTCAGTTTAGTGTAACTAAACTAATGCAAACAATTAAAGGGTCAAAGGAATTTCCGAAATTTTGTTTTTAGGTGAAAAATTGTCGTATCGGGAATTAAAATAAAGCATTTTGAAGCTCTAAGATTCTAGTTTTTAGATTTTTCGGTCGTAATTTTTTGGAAGTTACGGTTATCATGCAATTCTAAGAAATAGCGCGATAAAAAATTTTTGTAAATTTTCTTTTCCTTCTTCCGAGTCCACTTACTACGACCATTTTTCATCGAAATATCGGATTTTTAATGGAAAAAGAGCCTTTTGTCTTAAATCATCGATATCTCGGCGACAAATGGTCGTACAGAGAATTGAAAGACAGTTTCGAAAACTGGAATAAATGTCCTATAACATGCTGCCGCAACTTTTCGGAAAAATTTTTTTTCCATCTTTTACACGAATTTTAAAAAAACAGGAAAAAAACGGTAATTTATGGTTTTTTAGAAAATTGACGGCTAAATTAGAAATATTCACGAAATGACTAATGTTAAGCATGACTTTTACAGTTTGATATACCCATAAGAACACTGAGAAGTTTCATCTCTTGTAGTCCGTATATTATTTTATGTCCGTAAATTATTGTGAAGTAAAAATTGAGCCCAGAGTTTTCTGGGACATATGACTTCTAAAAAGTGGCACCAAATCAAAGGTTAACAAAGTGAAGCCAAATTATAATAATATTAATATAGTATTGTCGACGTAAACATTTTAAATGCTGCCAAAACCTGTATCTTTATATTTTCGCCAAGATGTCGAAGCCAATTCGTCCATAACAAAACATACTACATTTTGGCCTCAATACATTAAATCAAGGTGACCAACTCCTCAAAGTGATAATCCGGGACAAAAAAAAAAATGTCAAACAGGTGAAGATGTGTACCTGGCCTAGTATAGGTACTTTATTTAAATTTATATTTTGTTTGACTGTGAATAGCTTTTAACGCTTTTTCGTTTTGATAAAATAGGTAAAATTATTATGACATCTTGTTATAATTATAGACTTTACTGTCTGTACATTAAATTCAGTTTCTGAAATTTATTTCAGGTTATATAGCGAATCGAATACTATTAAAAACGCCATTCCGGTACAAATCGGTATGAAACAAATAAATCCGGTACAATTCCTGGACACTTTATTTCCCGAAACACGTTCTAAAAACTGGAACCTGTCCCGGCCAATCCGGTACGGTTGGTCACCTTGATTAAATGTATAATACATATAATACTATTATTGACTTCGTTGTTTTTAAAGACAATGAGATGAAATTTGTTTTAAGAATGCCAAACTCCAGATGTAGCTTTAAGGAAAACATATACGTATAGAGTAAATTTTCCGACAAAAACTTTGAAATCCATTGCTATCAACATTAACAACGTTTGTTTT
>NW_019421952.1:0-1302 GCF_000390285.2 Anoplophora glabripennis
GGATGAATTCATCTTTGAATAATACTGGACATAATTCATATTATATTTCTCTTCTTAATATTGTGTTTCCGAGATACAGAGTGCTATTTTGAAGTGAGATTTTCTTAATTATCTTATTTATTATTATCTTTAAATCGGCTAAAGATAAAGATGTCAAATATTAATTCGTCTTAGGAAAAGGTGCAATTAATTTTATTCCCAACAGCAGTAGCATGGATCGGAATATGTTAAAAGTTATAATTTCTTAAACTTCCTAACGGATATTTAACCACAGAGTACAAAAAATATATACGTGCTTGTTGAAAATCGAAGGTTGTACATTTTCGAAAAAAATATTTTACTCACAAAATAACTCACAAAATAACAGAAGTAAATTTAAACATATAAATACTAAATAAAATATATGTATTTATGAAAGAAAGATTAAATAACAATTATAACCCATATATTCATGTAAATCACGTTTTGATAAACGTCGTTTTTTCAAAAATTTCATTATTTTCATTAATTTTAATTTATTATGTTAATGACTGTAACGAGAAGGAAAGCTGCCTGATGAAACAATCCCAAGTAAACTACAAAAAAGTCTCTCTGTAGCAGATGTTTTTTACGTAAACTTTGTCGAAGGTGAAAGCAAGAATATAAGATATTTCATTTTTGTGAATGTAAACATATCAGGTATGTGTTTTTCTATTAATTTTATTTTATTTTGAATAATTACTGTTTAGTGAGTATAGTCCTTCCGACGATGGCATCGACCCCGACAGCTGCACTAGAAGTCATGCTAAATCTGCCACCGCTGCATATAGTGGTGGAGAGAGAAGCGCGGCTAGCAGCATATCGACTCAGGAATAATAATGACTGGAGGGGTGGTTCCCACTCCAGGATCAAAGATACATCTATGTCGGAACCAATTCTTGGGATGGTATCCGACAAGATGGTTCCAAAGTTTCACTTCCACAAGCCATTTGAGACTCGAATAGAGGATCAAAGCGAGTGGGAGGAAAGGTTTAATACCCTGGAAAGGTGGAGCCTAGTATGGTTTACAGATGGCTCCAAAATGACCAGAGGGACGGGTGCAGGAATATATGGACTCAGACCCAGATGGAGTGCAAGCTACAGTCTGGGGGAGTTCCCTACTGTATTCCAAGCAGAAATCTTCGCAATAATGGCGTGTCTGGCAGAGAATGTACGTAGAGGTTATAGACGTAAACTCATATATATATTCTCTGATAGTCAAGCTGCAATTAAAGCTTTAGCCGCACACAAGGTAAGTTCAAAACTGGTGTGGGACTGTTTACA
>NW_019421952.1:2207-4438 GCF_000390285.2 Anoplophora glabripennis
CTAAAGCTTGTAGACAGTCCGGTCTGCCGAGGATGTGAATCGGCGGATGAAACTTCTCTGCATATCCTGGGCGAGTGCCCGGGATTTGCACGTAGCAGAATGGCGCTCCTTGGGAGACCCTATTTGGAACCCAAGGAGCTGAGAGAAGTGTCAGCAAGGAAGCTTTTGGACTTTGTAAAAAGGACAAATCTACTTGCTGAATAGGACTAGTAGTGGGACGCACAATATGCCTAATTAGGCCGCAGTGCTATGGGACTTTTAAAGGACCAACCACTAGATGAAGAAGAAGAAGAAGAAGAAGAAGATAATCCTTCCGATCTCATTAGAAGACCAAATAAAAACTTGTTCCCATATTTATTTAGCCATACCCATATACAGGTCTGGTCGAACTAAAAGTGGAGATGGTAGAAATATATACGCCCAGTAGAAGAATGCGCGCGCGGGCAAACGACGCACAAACACAGCCGCACTGGACGACCAGCCATAAATTATTTTATTGTTGATTATTTTTATTTAATAACTTTTCTAAGCTAAACTAACAACCTTTCCTCATCCTTTCCTGGCAAGGATATGTCCATACCTTCCCGTTGGTTCTTGGCGAGTAGTAATATATTTTAATGCAATTTAAATGTTTTTTGATATGTCATAACCAAAATTTACCATCAATATAATAAAATTGTTTGATGACATAAATAATTAAAATATGTTGTTGCCCAAATGAACATATAATAGAAATTTTCTACACATTACATACAAATTATTATTATTTTTTACCTTTAGCAGAAAACTTTTTGCTGGTGAAACAGAACGTTGTGTTTTAATATAATCTTGATCTTATTGCTTTAATCTTACAAAAATTTAAACGCCAACATGAAAGAAATACAAAATTGTTGGTCACGTGGCCTGTAATCATTTGTATAAATATGTACCTAGAATATTAGATTTTTAACTTGGAAAACAATAACGAATTGCTTGCGAAATTATATCAGGTTTAAAGCAATTTTCAATTCTGCTTCACATAATCAAATCAAATTTACTTTGTGTAAACTTTCCTTTTGAAATTCAAGTACTTTGTTACTAAAATACAATCTACCTATACAATTATTTCTTCTAAAGTATGTAAGACAATTTGTCTTGTACAGCTTTATTAAACTGTTACAAGCAATTTTCACTAATAATAAGATGAAGACTATGTACCTACCTTAGACAGATAAGAATTGATCCAGTTGACGAAAGTTTTCTTCTGTACTCGCTCTTGCTCATCTGAAACAAAATATGGCTGTGTCAGATTTAGATTTCAACCAGTGAGTAATACAAATCGCCGTGAAGCGATCAAGTTCATTGAAAGTTTTCTATTTTTAATTCGTGCAAAACTTCGCACCGATGCATCCCGTTCATTTAATTAGAAACTTGTTTATTATTGTAAAAATACACGCTTTTCTGTTTACTATAAATTCAGGCTTTATTTACAAATTTAAATCTGCAGCAGAATGAGTCAGATGTTGATACGTTGAGACGAGATTTTTTTGATCTTAATGTCCATATTTCAGAAACTGTCGTTTTAATTTCAGAAAGCGTCCTTTCAGTTTCGGCTTAGTAAATTTATTTTTAGATGTTTTTTACAGATTCTTCAATTATATTTAAAAAACGTTAATTAGATTAGAAAATTTGATTAAAAGCAAAGACATATGTCAGAAACTCTTCTATTATTTCACAAAATACCGTTTAAATTTCAAAAAACATCAAATGATTTTTATTTATTTGTTTAGAAAGTAACGCTCATTATGTGTACCCAGAGTATGTGGGCAATCTCTAGGATTTATACGGGAATGTTAAAACAACACAAGTTTTTTTTTTAATAATATACTTACATCGTATTAACCCATTGTATATTCTGAAGTTTAACAACAGGAATATTATGGCCAAATTTACCAAATGCTTTTAAAATTGATATACACAGCATTTACTTATTTTCTTTTTGATATAGATCAAATCAGAACTATTTTGTACAAAACCGAACAGCCTTTAAAGAAGCCATGTTGACATCCAGAAATAAAATGGTCGGTTTAAAAAGAAGCGTTGCCCATCATCTGGTAGTATAGAAATATGACGGTAATTGACTACGATTTTTATTGTTTATTTAAAAAATCGGTACAATTTGAAAGTGCTTCCAAGTTGAAGAAAAAATTTAATTTGATAAAGTCTTATTGAAGATTTTAAACAAAGGGTCC
>NW_019421953.1:0-4425 GCF_000390285.2 Anoplophora glabripennis
TAAAAATAAGCTCTATTTAATGCACAAAAGAGTGAATTCCCGAGCGGCTTTTGTCTGACCCTGGGACAACGCTGTTTTGAAGATCCTACTTTGTTATTTGTAAAGCTACTTAATTTCAACTTTTTAAAAATATTCTTTTTCGATACGTTTCTCAGGATCAAGTAGAAATTAACGATTAGCAATTAAACAATTAGTTGCAAAAAACGAACGAAATTAATTAACAAACACCGGACTTTGGCACACATGTTGGTCTTTGGGTTGGCCGTCATTTCCATAAATTTCATTACCATCAATCGCTTTTTGCAATAATATTGCGTAATTTTCGAAAACTGATATATTCGCGTTCGACCTTTATTTTACAATTAACAAATTAGTAAAAATTTACTCTAGGTACCTTAAATTGTAGGTAATTTAATTGCCTACAACATGAAATAACTAATATTCCGATAGGTCATCTCGATTATTAAATTAAAAAACACGTAAATATGCCACTTATTTGCATTTTGTCAACTTAGCGTCGCTTCTTTCGAGTTACTTTTTGATTATCATTCTACATCCCTTCCTCGTCAAAAAATGCAATAAAATATCTAATAATCAAGTGTTTAAGTTTTTATAATCTAATTCGACTGCAGTATCTAAGCTGATATTTGAGTTGGAAATATTTTTAAGTAAAAAGTGTACAAAGAAACAGAACGCTGAATTAATATTGTAATAAGCTAGAAAATAAGTCCGACTAAGTATATATTTGCAATATTTAATACCCGCATTTTGCATAAATCGTTGTTATTTGTATCATAAATAGGAATCGCACGCAAATGCTTGTGATATACCTCGTTTTTTTTTAGCAGAACTTTCACAACTTGTACTAAAAGTCCTTTAAAAAAAAAGTTCATGTAAACATATATGTATAGATGCAACGTTTTCGATTTACAGAGTGTTCAAGTTTAAAATGAGAATTGATTTTTTATTCGTAAAACGAAAATCCCCTTTTAAACTTTGTTGAAACTTGGGAACTTTGTTTGTAATAATAATACTCATTTTCTCACATAATTTAATTTGTCCTATTTTCTCCAGTGGCGTCACAACAAGATACCAGCTTGATAAAAATAGAAAAAAATATGATACGCCACTGCTTTTTGGTAAGTTTGAAATTTTTCTCAGATTTAGCTATCAAAAATACAACTTGTATGTCTTGTGACGCCACTGGAGAAAATAGGACAAATTAAATTATGTGAGAAAATGAGTATTATTATTACAATGTTGCCAAGTTTCAACAAAATCTTAAAAGGGGTTTTCGTTTTACGAATAAAAAAATCAATTCTCATTTTAAACTTGAACACTCTGTAAATCGAAAACGACGCATCTATACATATATGTTTACATGAACTTTTTTTTTAAAGGACTTTTAGTACAAGTTGTGAAAGTCCTGCTACAAAAACCCTGTATTTTGCTGTGTTGCTGTAAGTAATACTGTATACTGCAATAGTTTTTTATGAGTGATCAATTTTCCAACAATTGCATATATAGAATGAAAAAAAATATCATGAAAGATATTCAGTCCCTTTTTTTATTTGTCCATTCCATCCGTATAATATAGGTCAAGAATACCACTTTGTGGCAGAAAATATAACTTCTATCAAAATGTGATGTAGACAATGAGAGCATGTTCAGTTGTATACACAGAGCACTTACTGTTTGTACAACATAAGTATCCTAATTAATTTATCTTCAGCTGTGCAAATTGTTAAAAAAATAACACAAACTAGTTAGTGCGAAAAAGTTGCGTTTTAGACGGTAAACGAAATATTTTCAGTAAAATATATTACGTAAAGAATTATGCAGACACTTCAGCTGTAATAGAATTTCATGAAAGTATCATAAGATCACTGCCAAGAGTGTCAAATAATGCCATCCCAGAGCCATAAAAAGAAAAAGTGGGTTGGAGCAGGTCTTTTTTGTTGAACGTGAAGTCGCCGTAGTTGTTAGACATATAAGTTCGCTTGACTATTTGATTGTTTGGTAAGAGCTCGTTAAACAGGATTCCTTTCCAATCTCACCAGATGCATAACACCGTTTTGGTCATTTGGCCGATGAGGTCTTTTTTGTTGAATATTCGCGAGGAGTTGTCGATCGTAGTTTTTGGATATAGAATTCTGCATTGACGGTTTGATTGTTTGGTAAGAATTCATAATAAAGAATCCCTTTCCAATTCCACCATACGCATAACATTGTCTTTCGAGGATGAAGTGAAGTGAACACAATCTGGTAGAGTAATAAATCCATTTTCGAATGACGTGTCAATTTGGTCTTGCGTTTAATTTTCACGTGGATATTTAAATTTAGAAAAATCATACATATTCGCCACACCATTATAATACAACCTTTACTAATGAAATAACTTTTATTTAGAAAGAAATTAAACAATCATTCACTGATGCCTTTACTGAATTAATTATAATTCCTTCTTATTTAATGATTATTATTTACTTATTATTATTGCCATTTAGCTATGCACAGAAAAAACAATATTTTTTATGCTGCCACAAAAGTTATCACCTTTTTTGTTGTTTAGCGAAACTTTTTACTTTTATATATTACCTCCATCAAAAATATTTAATGAAAGATTTAATTTATACTTGGGATGTGACAAATGGCTCCTAAAGCGGATAAAGGGGAAATAATAAAAAACATTATTTAATGATATCTTCATCCAACCAGATAATTCTGTAACGCGAGCCCTTGAAAACATAATAAACCTCTTGCTGAAATATATAGGCTATATTTGTCATCCATTGTTAAAGTGGAAAGAAGTAAATATAAGTTCAGTGGAGCGGAGAAACCGATATAAGAGGCTATACCTTTTTTTTATAAACTGCCATCCACTCACGTTCCAGTAACAGTACGATTGTAAGGAACACAATTTTATTGGAAATCGGTGAGTATACACACATGTTGGGAACTTGTTAGAAAATTGAATACATTTATTAAGTAGAACTCATATTTTGCAAAGATTGAGCCCAATAACTTTGCAAACCAAAGCTCTAAAGTAGTTTTCAAAAATATCAAATTTGCGCAAATATTTTAAAGTCATTTAAGGTTGCTAACATTCTATTAATATCTAGAGTTCTTCACTTTATATTCTCATTAAATTTTTATTTAAACGTCATTATATTAAAGTCATAAATTAAAAAGCTCCCATAAGTAGTTTCTACACAGATCTATTTTAGATACAATATTTTAGTAGAAAATACCTTATAACTCGGAAACGGTGCGTTGAATCGAAAAAATAATTAAATAAATCTTCCCAACACCCCCGGTTCTGATTGTCCGTTTTGCGTTGAATGCAAAAGTCTGAAGTCCGATGTCGAAAATAAAATTGCCAGGAATTGCAAGTAATAATATAATTAAGTTTTGCCAGGAAATGTCAGGAATGCAATCAAGTTTCGTCAGTAATTTCGTGTCGACCTAGTGGCAACCCTGTCGCCNAAGTTTTGCCAGGAAATGTCAGGAATGCAATCAAGTTTCATCAGTAATTTCGTATCGACCTAGTGGCAACCCTGTCGCCAGGAGAACAGGCCTTAGCCGGCGGGTCTCAGCTGGCGGTTGTCAGCGACTAGCCAGGACAGGAGGAGGCCCCGCGAAGTGAATTAATTTTAATATTGTATATCATAATTTATCATTTGAGTGATTTATTTTTACACGCAATATTTAGTTAATTAAAAACCAAGCCTGAGTAAAAAATAACTCAATAATAGTTAAATTTAAAACATATTAGAGAAAAAGTCAACTCTAAATTGGTTTTACATACTCAGAATAGAGTCAAAGTCTCTCAACTGATAGTTAGCAGTAACTCGGATTTGGGTAAAACTCACTCCTTTCTGATGCAATAGTTTCACTCAGTTGTACTCATACTAATATAGTGAAAATTTCACTAAATCGGGTGTGGACAGAAATTGATACATTTTTGAGTAAAATTGAATGAAATTTGAGTGATTTTTTTTTACAGTGTAGAACTTAAGTATTCTTGGTTAAGGGAAAGGGAATCTTCAGCAAGAAGTTGTTTTTCGTCGATTTGGCCTTAAAAAAATGTTGAAACAAAATTGATGTGAAAATGAAAAGAAAGGCCAGGAAAGGTCTGAAAAACCGATATAAAAAGTTTCATTATTATTATGAAGCCGTTTAAATTACCTAATTCTTTGTATTTAGCAGTTATGAAAAACTTGCCTTTTATTTAATGAAAATGGGAGACTGATTTTTATATAACTAAATAAAGTTTTTTTATGAAAGCAAAAGTACAAGGATGTACAATAATAATAATTTAGATTTTAAAAAGCAAGTATATTATAATTACGGTACTAAAAAGTTTTCAGTATTTATTCACTGCCAAAAATAATAATTAATAACATATTGTTAACATTGTACTAA
>NW_019421954.1:0-2447 GCF_000390285.2 Anoplophora glabripennis
AATCGTCACTATCGATATCTCGGAAAGTAAAATAATAAGTAAAATAAATAAATCTGAAAATTTGGCAAGTAGGCAGTAGGGCCAACACAGCTAAAGTATTTAGAACCTTATGGCACTTCTGGTTATACCGGAAGTCGACATTAGCATTCTCATTTTAAATGCGACAATCTATATTATTGCATTTTTGGATTCTACATGAAATTTGAGTGTCACTTTACATATTCCCTTAATATCCCCTTAATATCCCTATGAGTTATAGACTTTTTGAGACATTAATTTTTAAAGAAAGTAACTCTTTTCAGGAGCGTGATAGCAAGTGGATTTCTGGTACCTGCAAAGGGCATAGGTAACACTAAATTATAATATACAGGGTGATTCAAAACTTATCCAAAAATAATAATTCTGGATGTACAGGGGACCCTTACAAATACAATTTTGTAAAGAAAAAATCAAAAAGGCCAGAAAAAGCAAGAAAGGCAAGAAAATAATTTAAAAATACACTTCTGCACGGCACTGGAAACTGGTCCACAGTAAAACCTGACCTCGCACAATGCGACCGGCATGGCGGTGTGATAAAAACGGACAAAAACTTTTGCAAAGAAAGAAATAAATAGAATTTTATAGCACCTATTTTATATCGGCAAATTCAACTGCTTTTGCCTTTATTAATTAATAAAATTAATTTGTGTTTTTAAATAATAAAATCATTTGACATACCCGATGTTACAACAATTGTTCAAAATTTTATCCACCAACGTGTAAACACATTTGGATCCGTCTTACTCAGTTTCTACGAACTAACACAAATGTTGTCTTGCTTTATCATAACACAAATGCTTCACCATAATACAAATGTTATCTGTCACCATAAATTAAAACGATATCCATCAACTCCGAGTTGCTATACACGCAAACCATTTTTGATATTAACTACTACAAAAACTATTGTCAACACCACAGATAACAGATAAACACTATCGCAACGACGACGGCAAAATCGGATATCAGTATTCGGAGTCGCTGAGGTCACGTGGCTCTCCACGCGTATTGCAAATGACGCTAGAGAGTACAGTTGTCCAGCTATGTGGTGGTTGAATGTACTATAACTTCAATAATTTTTTTCTCGGAAACTATAAGGATTTTACAATTTTTTTTTACCATATTGACTCCATTTCTCATGCCGCGTCTATTCCCAAATTTTTTTGGATAAGTTGTGAATCACCCTGTATAGTTGTTACGATGTCTATTGGAACCTGTAAATCTTAAAGCACAGGACCGTATGCACTTCTCCTAAAATTTCTTTCTATGCTTTGACCATAATGTGTCTCGTAATTTATACTTGAATAGCAATTCGGCGAGTCCGGTATTGGTAAAATTAGTCCGCCTGATGTAGAATTGACTGCGGCGCGCTGGTCATCAAAGCAAACCTGTATTGGTCCACTAGGTCATAAATAATTTTTTTGTATAGTACACAGATTCACTTAGCCTTGCCGCTTTGCCAGTGCAGTGCGGAGCATTACTTGGCGGGGTATGTTGTTGGTATAATACGTATTATTATTTATTAGTTGATATTATTATTTGTTCATATTGTAACCAGTAAAGGGTAGTAGTTATTAAAATAAATGTTATATGTAATTATCTAGTAATGTAGCGTGAGTCTCTAGAGATTCTTTGAAATGGAGGATTACTAAATAACTTGGGAAAATCCTCAAATAGTGGAACCGGTCGATATTATCGAAACAAACTCAGAGTTTAAAAACCAAGATTTACACGTAAAAAGTCAACGTATTGTATTAAATACATATATATGAATGTTTGAAAATTGAAAATAGTGAACAATGTGATATAAAAGTTAGTAAACGTATTTACGAATTAACTAAGATATCAAAAACGACAATTTATCGCGTAATTAAAGAAAGATTGATTACGGTACAAAGAGGAAACGGAAAAATGCAATATTAAAGAAAATTGACGATTTTACCAGATGTAATGCGGCACAATTTATAATATGTATACAGAAAATAAAGTTCCTACTTTAAACATGATTCGAGATAAATTAAGCGATTATCCTGATTATAATTATAAATAAGGTATTTTACGACATTCTTTATTACAATGCAATTTTAAACATAAACATAAAACTTGACAATCGTATGGTAATTATATGGTAATATAGCTAGGAATATATAGTACGATCGTATTCGATGCAAAGTAATAAATCATTGCCTGTTAAGGGAATCAGTGCAACACATTTTATAGGGGGTTTTGGAAATTGAATAATTTCTTTATGCATTATGGATTAACAGTTATATATTTATGAAGGACAAAATGAAAAACAAAGGCATCTCCTTCGCACATTGGGCGGCAGGACAACAATACATTTATTACTCCCTTCATTCTCCCTCATATGACTTGTGTCTTGTGTTTTTTGCGGCGGCGCGCGTGCC
>NW_019421954.1:3708-4790 GCF_000390285.2 Anoplophora glabripennis
TAAGCGAATTATCTGTTTTCAAAATTTTAAGAGAGAAGAAAATTGAAGGAGACGTTAAGAAACCTAAAAAAGGGGGTGCAAAGAAGAAATTAATATTAAATGAAGATGAGAAAAATGCAGTTTGGCGTACAGTACATAAATCATAGAATTTATATTTTGTTTATAATTTGTTAACATTTCTTGTTTGATAGAAAAATAACTTATTTTGTTGAGATTGGTAGAGAATTGTTGTTAGTGTTTTCATTTGATAGAATCATATCATAGGATTTATATTTTGTTTTCATTCTGTAAATATTTATAGTATATCTGTTATACAAGGTTTTTGCTTTGAAACTTCGTTCTCCTTATAAAAAAAAGAATCGTAATGGGGTGCGATGAAGAGATCAGTTCACGTCTGGAACCCTGTTCCTACAAAAATCCCTTTATTCTCATAAACTATTTGTTTTAAATGTAATTTATTATAAATCCAATTCGTTATGTAAATTCCACATATGTACTACATTTCACCTCTGTACGCGCCACTGTTTATTGTTCCCTGCTCTACGATCAAGCTCGCCAGGTTAGTATTTGACGTATAACCGACCACTTCGTACACTCGATGCACCTGGCCGACTACAGCTAGTACCAGAACACAGTGCGTATGCGGCGGTATTTCAGATTTTACATTCAATTTCATTTTAAATTTGAAACGGTTCATCTTACGCCTTCTAAAAATGATGACACGATTTTCCTTTGATAAAAGACCGACAATTTTTTGCTCTACTTTGCATAGTATACGATCGTACTATAGTATATCTGGACGAGACAGGGCTAAATTTTTCTGGACGTCTATGGATTCCGTAGAATTTACGAGTTAAATGTTTTTATGCGGTTTCAATTGAGATCGTAACAACTATACCAACAAATTAAAACATTTAATACTAGGTGTTTAATTTTTGCTGTTACATTTTGATAACTTCAAACACCTAAAACTTTCTTAACTTAAATGGAACACCCTGTATTTTTTTACTCTGTCGTATGCAGATTAAAATTTCCTTTCAAGCCATATAAGCATTGTTAGGGTTGCCGTTACTACTTTTAGA
>NW_019421955.1:0-4555 GCF_000390285.2 Anoplophora glabripennis
TAACTTAATGTCAAAAATCGTGACTGATCGTGGTGAGGTGTGTATTCAAGACAATTTCACATTTCACCCTTTTATTTCCAAATTTCAATGTAGAAGTTTACTTTGTATATAAAGATAACATTTTAGACTCAAATTACCTTTTGGTTAACCATAATTAGTGATGGGCCAATCCGAATGAAAAATCGGAAATATTCCGATTGTAAAAATAATCGGAACGTTCCGATTATTCCGATGCCTATTCCGATTATTGCGTTCGCTCAGTATACGCATAGAGAACTGAAAACAGAATTTTGGAATTGTGAAACATTTACCTTCCGAAGTGTGTGTATCGTATCGTCATTTCATAATCGTCTTGTTTAGTTTCATGGAAACCGTAATTATCGGTTTAAAATGTAGCCATTAGATGATTAGCATTTTGAATTGCTTACCTACCAAAGTATTCCGCATGTGTGTTAAGTAAATTCTGATATGTAGAAAAACAAAGACATGTCATAATTATCTTCAATAATGTGAATAAAAACGTTAATTGCAAATTAAGAACTGAAATACCTAATGTGTACAATAACTTACTAATAAAATTACTGGCTTTCACTCACATAAAAAGTAAACAAAATAAAAATATTTTATTTAACAATTAAATAACTTTCTTCTCAAAAATAAACACAATTAAAATATAAATATGCAAAATAATCAACTTTATTTTATTTAACAAATTAAAACGTCTTATGAAAAATCAGTGCTTATTTTCAAAATTCAGAGGGGAATGGCACGTGGCACGTGTTAGGAATAAAACTCGAATAAAATGTTGCCATTTCTTTCGATATACACTTGTACTCATATTAAATAATTAACATCGGGTAAATATGGAATGTAAAATAATCGGATGGTATTCCGATTGTAAAAAGATTCCGAGTGCCAATATTCCGATTATTCGAATCATCCGATTATGCCCATCACTAACCATAATCATAACCGCGCCATTATTCTATGGCTAGAAATTGGCCTCAATGATTTGGGATCGAGGGGGATTATCCCTCTTTATCCTGCCTCATCTCGTGTAGGCCTGGACAGCCTTCGTAGGTGGGCCCCATCCGTCGTCTACCCCGACCGCAAATGCGGCCGGTGTAGGCGCTTTGTGGGACCTCCTTTTGTCCTGGCTGGGCCCCGCCGGNTATTCCGATGCCTATTCCGATTATTGCGTTCGCTCAGTATACGCATAGAGAACTGAAAACAGAATTTTGGAATTGTGAAACATTTACTTTCCGAAGTGTGTGTATCGTATCGTCATTTCATAATCGTCTTGGTTAGTTTCATGGAAATCGTAATTATCGGTTTAAAATGTAGCCATTAGATGATTAGCATTTTGAATTGCTTACCTACCAAAGTATTCCGCATGTGTGTTAAGTAAATTCTGATATGTAGAAAAACAAAGACATGTCATAATTATCTTCAATAATGTGAATAAAAACGTTAATTGCAAATTAAGAACTGAAATACCTAATGTGTACAATAACTTACTAATAAAATTACTGGCTTTCACTCACATAAAAAGTAAACAAAATAAAAATATTTTATTTAACAATTAAATAACTTTCTTCTCAAAAATAAACACAATTAAAATATAAATATGCAAAATAATCAACTTTATTTTATTTAACAAATTAAAACGTCTTATGAAAAATCAGTGCTTATTTTCAAAATTCAGAGGGGAATGGCACGTGGCACGTGTTAGGAATAAAACTCGAATAAAATGTTGCCATTTCTTTCGATATACACTTGTACTCATATTAAATAATTAACATCGGGTAAATATGGAATGTAAAATAATCGGATGGTATTCCGATTGTAAAAAGATTCCGAGTGCCAATATTCCGATTATTCGAATCATCCGATTATGCCCATCACTAACCATAATCATAACCGCGCCATTATTCTATGGCTAGAAATTGGCCTCAATGATTTGGGATCGAGGGGGATTATCCCTCTTTATCCTGCCTCATCTCGTGTAGGCCTGGACAGCCTTCGTAGGTGGGCCCCATCCGTCGTCTACCCCGACCGCAAATGCGGCCGGTGTAGGCGCTTTGTGGGACCTCCTTTTGTCCTGGCTGGGCCCCGCCGGCTAGGGCCCTTTCTTCTGGCGCTCTTCTTGCTTCGCCGGCTCGTCTGTGTAAACCCCGGGGGTAGTGTCATGTTTATGTGTGGTATGGTTGGGTAGGGTAGTGCGGCTATGCAGCCTGGGATGCGCTTTGCTAAGGTGGCCCTTAGGCTAGCGCGGGAGGGGAGGGTTAAGGAGGGTATGGGGGGTGTGTGTGTGTGTGTGTGTGTGTGTCGTTGTCTTCGTTTCTTGATCCTGGCTGTCTCTGAAACAGAAAAGGTTAGCGGGCAGGGGGGGGGTCATTGGGGTGGTCACCCAGGGTCAAAAAGTTGGTGTCTAGGTCTTTTGTGTTTGTCGGTCACGTCGGGTACGTAGTCAACGGCTTGCCTGAGGAGGGGATTGTCATGTCTAGCGGCTACGTCAAATCGTTTCTCCGCGTTTTGTCTTATTGTCTGTGTAGCGTTTGTGTATTGTAAGTCTCGTAATATGTCAGTGTTTCTTACGTACCAGGGCGCGTCGGTGGCCGTGCGGAGGGCTATGTTTTCCACAGCCTGTAATGACTTTAAGTGGCTTTTTGCCGCGTGACCCCACGCCGTGGAGGCGTAGGTTAGCTGCGGTTGAAGTACCACCTTGATAAGCGTTCGCTTATTCCTTAAACTGAGGGTGTTTCCACCTTTGAGTAAGGGATAGAGCCTAGCCCTGGTGGTCTTCGCTCGCGCCACCGTCTCCACGATGTGCGGTTTCCACGTGAGACGCTGGTCCATCGTCACGCCCAGGTATCGTGTTTGTCGATTCCAGGAGATGGGTTCCTGGGATAGTGTCAGTCTGTCGAGGTTTTGTGGGATTTTTCGTTTGGTAAAAAGGATAGCCGAACTTTTGTTGGGATTAATTTTGACTTTCCACCTGTTGCACCAGGTTTCAAGTTGGTCTAAGGAGCTTTGGAGGAGGTAGACGGAATATCTAGGATCTACGGATTGGGATGTGATTGTCAGGTCGTCGGCGTATAAGTATATGTTGGTGTTGGGGGGATGTGGGATGTCGGAGTTGTAAATGGTGTATAGGTGTGGGGACAGGACGGTGCCCTGGGGGACACCGGCCTCCATGGGACGGGTGGTGGAAAGGGAATCTTGGATTTGGATGCGGAATTTTCGGTGGTGTAGGTAGGATTTTATGAGTTTGGTAAAGGATATGGGATATTGGTTGGTGAGCATTTTCATCAGTAGGCCTTCATGCCAAACCGTATCGAAGGCCTTTGCGACGTCCAGGAAGACAGCACCAGTGTACTGTCCCCTGTTGAAGGCCGCCGTGATGTGCTCGGTAAGGCGAAGGATTTGGAGTTCAGTGGAGTGATTGGGTCGGAAGGCGAACTGCTCGTCTGGAATGACTTGCAGTTCTTGGGAGTGGGTTCTTAGACGGGTTAGGATAATTTTTTCTACCACTTTGCTCATAGCCGGGAGCAGGCTAATGGGCCGGTAGTTGGATGGGATGGTGTGATCTTTGTTGGGTTTTGGGATAAGGATTATGTTTGCTGTTTTCCAGCGGGTAGGGAAGTGTCTTAGTCTGAGTGTCGCGTTTGTTATGTTTAGTAGGGCCATGAGGCCCTTGTGTGGTAGTCGTTTAAGTGTCGTGTTATGTATATTGTCGGGTCCGGGGGCTTTTCTGTTTTTAAGTCTGCGTATTGTCAGTCTTAGTTCGTCAGGTGTTGCGGGGGGGATTATGTCATTGTCTGGCTCTCTGTCGACGCGTCGGGCCGCGCGCTCAGCCACTATCTCGAATTCCTCGTCTTCGTCGGGCAGCTGAGGCAGTCTACACTGCAGTTCCAGGCTATCGGCGAAAGCCTCGGCCTTTTCCTGGTTCGTGTAAACCACCCCCACACTACCGTGGATTGGAGGAATTTTACGGCGAGCGGTCTGTCGCAGGGCCCTCTGCGTTTTCCAGAGGCTGTTGTCTTGTGGATCCAGCGACTCCAGGTGCCTAGCCCAGTTATCCTGGGCCAGTTCATCCAGAGCCGCTTTCACCCGTCTGTTAAGTACGTTTAAGTCATGTCTGTGTCGGGGGAGGCATAACCGATCAATTTTATTATTTTATGTTAAAAGGAGCGTGGTACAAGAAAAATGACGATTTTAAATTTGCCTCTTATTCTCTTATGGAACTGAGGAATTTGGTGACGTATTTGTTTTTCATTGGCTGATTGATTTATTCGGCGACCGTCTCTTTACGGACCGTGGGCTAAACCGTCTCGGCGCCATAGATGCAAGACTGGGATATGTTATGTTCTATTTCACTCACTGTGAGGTCTGTGATTGTTTCTGTGATCTGTGGGTCTGTGAGGCACATATTTATTTATGCTGTGATTGCTGTGGCACAATTAGTGAAGGGCAAAACGGGTCATTTTTAGGATTCGGGTCACCGGATCCGGGTCTCTTCAATGAGCCGAATCTATGATCCGGATCCCGGGTC
>NW_019421956.1:0-4423 GCF_000390285.2 Anoplophora glabripennis
GCTCTCACGTAACTTCTGATAGACCATCGGTACTTTCCTACACTGTATGCATATTAAACAAGAAAAAAAGTTTAGGCTAAAAAGGCACTAAGAAATTCAAATTGTTCCTCTTATTAGCAACGCAGAAGAGTATTAATAAAATGTACGCGTGGTAGACCACAGAAAAGCGAGGTATTGAAAAAGTATATTAAGGACAAATTAGTATACAGGGTGTGGCATGTATAATCTATAAAAATTAAACTACAACTTCCTAACGATATTTGTAATAGAACAGTATTATACGAAAAAAAGTTCTATTTTTGTGTTTTTTTTTTCGTAAAGTAAAATTCAATTATGGATCAAAATATTATCTCTGGAACGGTCCTGTCCGTGTGCTGTAGACCAGCCGCGTAAACAAATCGTCGTTGAAAGATAGAAAGATACTTTTCAATTTTTGGGGAATCTTTCAATGTAAAAGATAATACATATTTAAAAAAATATATATTTTCTTATTATAATAATTAATAGTAATTACTATCTTAAATGCATTGTTGTTACTGCAAGAGTTCGCAAACAAAACCACATCCGTAAGCATCTGTAGTTGCCAACTACGTACACTAAACAAACTCCATTAAAATATGGAACAAAATGAAACATAACTTACACTTTTAGAGAAAATGTTGATATTGATCCCCATTAGCGCGGATACAGGCATAGCATCGACGCACCCAATTCTGGCGAATATTTTTCCAAATCCAGGTATTCCCCTATTTGTGTCAGCAGCTTCATGTATACGGTTACGCAATTCTTCCACCGTAGCAATTGGAGTATTGTAAACCAATGATTTCAAGTGACTCTAAAGATAAAAATCCATTGGAGTTAGATCGGGTGACCGAGGTGGCCACGGCACAGGACCACGTCCAAATGTATCGCTGAGGAAACATTTCATTCAAAAGTGTCGTTACTTCTGGAGGAGCCCCATCTTGAAAGTAAAACATGCATGCCCGAACTTGTAATGACATCGTCCAATAATTCAGGCAACCGGTTCTCCAAAAAGTCGGCATATATTGGTCCATTTAGTCGTCCTTCAAAGTAATAGGGACCCACAAGTTTATCGCCTATTATGCCAGCCCAAACATTTACCGAGAACCGATGTTGAAAATGAGTTTCCCTAATCGCGTGAGGATTTTCATCGGCCCATATGTGCATATTATGAAAATTCATTTCATCATGGGTAAATATCGCCTCATCTGTTACACAAACATAAGCAGGAAAGTCTACTTGATTGACACATTGCCGTAAAAACCATCTGCAAAAACGCATTAGTTGATCACAATCCGGGGGTAAAATCTGTTGAACTGGCTGCAGATGATAGAGGTGCAATAACTGGCGCCTTAAGATGCAATGTACGGTACGAGATGAGGGTCCTACTTGCTGTGCAAGTCGTCGAGTACTAATTGTGGGGCCTTCGTTAAGATTTTCCAACACTGCATCTTCAACATTATGGTTCACTTGCTGACCACGTCCTTCTCCTCGAGGAATAACACTTCCCGTATCTCGCAGCCGCTGAACGCACTATAGGATTGTATTTGTACATGGAGGGTGACGTTGTGGGCATCGTTCCCGGTACAACCTAGTCGCCGCGAGCGCATTTTCTCCGGTTGCACCATACACTAACACCATATCGACACGTTCGGAAATAGCAAATGCATTGTTTTCTCGGTTCATTGTAAAACTAGTTTGTGCACAAACTAAAAAATTAAGCAAAGTAAGAAATAAGAATATCGTTTTTAATGTAATCGGGCACGCTATTTTTTTTTTTACTTCTTTATAAAAATTAACCTTTTAGTATTACTAGTATAAGATTATACCGACTTAAATTATAAGGTCGCATAAAAACATTTCCAAAGTTTTTAATAAATAACACAGGGTCGGCCTTCATTTTCGTTGAATAAATGAACTTTAATTTACAATAAAAAAAAGATAGAACTTTTTCATATAAGACTTTTCTATTACAAATATCATCAGGAAGCTGTAGTTTAATTTTTATTAGATTATACACGCCGCACCCTGTATAACTAAAATTCGCTTCTACGAATACTAAATGACATAAAAGCGAGGAGATATTGAAATATGCAACTGTATGCAGCATAAAATAAACATAATTTACACTAACACAATGAAATAGTCGAGTGAATAAAGCGAAGAAAATTTAATGCATATCCATTTTAGCTAAGAAGAAAAAGTCGTATTTTATTACGAACGCGATTGACAATTAACGAACGCATGTAATTTTTAACGTTTTTCGAGGGACACGTGTGTACCCGTCAGCAGTATAATTGTTAATCATACATGCAAACTCACTTTGCTGCCCGGATCGATTGCCGTTCACAAAACCCACCCCCCGCGCTGTATTTATGGGGCGATACTAAACGGCTTTTGTTTATTCAAATCGACTTATGTGTATTCAGCACGTTCGCAAAAAAACATCGCGTATTTGTTCGAACGGAAAATTGGCACCCGTACTGTTAGGAAACTGATAGTGGCAACGGGGGTGCTCGGCTTAAAACGTCAAAAACCGGAATGTTGACTGACAAACACCGATTGTGTAGGACTGTTTGTATGGGACGGGCGATACCTATGTTTTCGATCGTAAAAAATTGAGGATTAAGTAGAATATGAACGGAATATTCTGCAACTGTACGCCGCACAAAAAAAGTTAAAATCCGTTTCAGTTAAGAGAAAAATGAAAGTTTGAGCTAATAAAACTGTAAAATGTTTTATTCGGAGCGCAGAAAAGCAAAGAAGTATTTAATCAACGTTTGCGCCTAGTAAAAGTAGTAAAAAAAAACGAAAAGAGAAGTAAAAATTGCATGAACACGGTTGAGAATTCTAGAATTAAGAAAAAAAAAGGTGGAGGCTGATAATCTACTAAAGATATTCAATTTTTTTATTAAGAGCGCAGAAAAGCAAACAGGTATGTAATTAACATTTTCGGCTGGAAAATCACAGAAAACCGAGGAGTTATTGAATTAAGCAAATCCATTTTTGGAAAAAAATAGGGTTTGCTGTTCCAAACCTTTATTACAAATTATTAAATATTTGAATAATCAGAATCCAGGAGTGGTTAAAATGGAGAAAATTTAAATCATATGCATTTTTATATAAAGATTTGGAATACCGAATTACCAAAAAAAATGTATAAATTATATCTCTATAATCAGCGAAAGGAAATGAGAAAATTATTTAAAACTTGTTAAATCATAGAAAAGCGACGAGGAATTGAAAAGGTATACTTACAATTTAAAATAAAGTAACCACTACAATGATAGATTGTCGAGAATTTAAAAATTAATAAAATGGAAAATATTCAAAGAATATTAATCGATTAAAAATGAAGCTGTAAACCACCAAAAAAAAAAGTAAGTATTGGAAGTGCAGAAAAGTAAAAAGGTCTAACATGTTCGCCTGTTAAATAACAGAAAAGCGAGGAGGTATTAAAATAATGTAACTGGACACCGCATACAAATAACTAAAAGCTACATTACGACAATGAGACGGTCAGGAATTCAAATTGGTATAAAATGGAGAAAACTGAAAGAATATTTATTACATTAAAAAATGAAGATGTAAAGTATACAAAAGAATATATTGTATTTCTTATTTGAGAGTTCAGTCATGTAAATAGAAATGTTTAGACTAACAAATTAGTAAAAAAATTGAATCGTACCTTAAAAGAGCAGAAAAGCTAGGGTATTAACTAAATTTACAACTAGTGAGTGAGAGAAAAGCGAAATATTGAAATTAGTAACAGCAATTTATCAGGAACACATAAAAGTGAACAGGTAATTATCTTAAATTTGTGTAAGGACTTTTTAATAATATTATTTTACTAGGAGCGAAGAAATTAAGGAAATATTTATATGCTTATCACTAGAGCTGTCATAATTGACCGCGCACCTAAGGCGTGCGGTACGCATCATCAACATAAAATAAAGTGAACAATGATTATAAGATTTATNCTATAAGGAAAACATAAAATGGGATAGGTAAATATCTTAAATATGCGAACAGGAATTTTTTATTAATATCGGAAAAATTTGGGAAATATGCGAATACTTATTGCTGGTATTCCACTAACGGAAAAGTATAAAATGTAAATTAGGAACACATAAATGCTTGTAGGTGTATACAATATATCGGATAGTCAAATGAAAACGAAACAGAGCCATTTTCAGGAACTGCGTCAAGATTGGAGAAACGTTCAGACCTGTCGATTTTAAATTAAAGAGGGACATTCTTTGCTGGTATTTTTGACTCCGCCACTTTCACCCCGCAAGCAAGGGTAAGCATCACCCCAAAATATTTAAATGGCATTGGGGGTTGAGTAATATTTCTTTTGTAAGCTCTTACAATTCTCTTTACAACAGACTTTAAATTTTAT
>NW_019421957.1:0-3190 GCF_000390285.2 Anoplophora glabripennis
TAGATCGACGTTCAGTGTAATTCAGTCTATAGACGATTATAGATTCTATCGATGTGCGTAGCAAGCGGCACAAAGATAAATAATATTGAACCGTATAAAAATCATTTTATATTTTATACGCGTTGTGGTAATAGTGTTTTTATATTATGTCTGAGTCACTTTCTATAATTTCGACCGCGGAGTATAGGTTTTTATTTTAAAATACGTACAGTTCTAACATAGTACTTATGTCCAATTAAAAATTAAAAACAAAAAATGGTGGCGGCGACGCTATAGATGTGCACTGGGAAAAAATTACAAATATTTCCTACATTGTTAATTTTACCGAGTTGAACCATCAGTGGCAAATTCTTGAGGGAACTTATTTTTGATATGGTAAATTGCGATCGTCTCTATGCAAAAATTCTGGGTTGTTAACCATTGGGCATAGTCCATTCCTGGCGTTCTGGTCATAATGAAGTTTCACTTACAACTCCAAAAACAAGCTGTACGCATGTGTTACCCATCACCAAACTGTAAATAAAAATAACTTTTTAATTTTCACTTTTGAGGGTCCGTAACTTGTTAACGAAGGCCCGTATGAAAAAAATTTAGATGAAGAACTTACATTATTTTGACCTCATCTATTTGTCCCCGACTTTTTTGTATCAAGTACCGGGACACCCTGTATAAACATGTTTGAACCACCTTGCTCTTTCCATCTTTACTATGGTTATTATACTTGTGCAATTGTATTATTCAACTACTTCGTTATTTGTCATCCTTCTCCTTTGTCTATTTTAATTTCTAATACCTCCAAAAATCCTTCTTAACATTTTCTTTTCCCACATGTCCAATCTATTCTCCACATTCTTATTCGTAATTTAAGTTTCACTTCCATAAAGTACTGATGCTCCGATCGCTGTCCTGTAAGCTCTTAAATTAGTTTTCTTTGAAGTGCTTCATGATTTTAGAAACGTGTTTAATCTTCATACTGCTTCACCCCAGATTATTTCTAAAATTCCTCCCCTCTCCCTAACAAAAAAATATTTCTCTTTGTTAAAGGGAAAAAATATTATTCTTGTTTAATTTGAAAAGATTGGAATTGTTGTCGAGAAATTCATGTACATTAGAGGGTGTATTCGTAAAGTTGCATAATATCGATCTCATAGGTATGCTTCGAAATAACAGACATTTAAAAACAATGTCAATAGAACAAGTATTTGGTTGTGTTATCTTTTGAAATTTAAAATTTGCTCAAGAGAATCTATATTTATTTTCAAATATTCTATTAATATTTTATATTGTTTTTTTAACAAAAACCTACCAAATTTTCAATTCATTCAAGACATAATATATGGTTATGGTATGAAATTTTACAGATGCATTCAGTCATATGTAAACCTGAATTCCCCTAAAACGGATCGTCTTAATGACATCGTACCTTCTTCTTCTTGCCTTAATGAAAAATTAAACAAAAAATAAAGAAAAAAGTTGAGCAATACGTAGGATAAAAAATACAATATTTAATATTACAATAAGTACTTAAAAAGTAAATACGATATCTAAAGATGTCATTCTCATGAGAATTATAAAGGGAAAGAAAACAAGGATAAAAAAGGAACTCATATTTATTATAAGTAATTTCTATAATATGTTCAGAATAAAACATATAATGTAACTATACCTCACATTGAAAACCTTAGGATCAACAAGATTAGATAACCAGTCAGCTAGGAGACACCTTAACGTAGGTCGATGACAGTCCCTGGGAAAGGATTTTTTTCTTACGCAGCAAAGTATGGTATGAAAATATACCTTTCTCCAAGTACTTTTTGTGAGCTTATTACATGTTTCTATCCCGTTGAGTAAATTCTGGATAAATTGACTTTCGTCACGTTGTTGTGACGGCTGTTTATGTTACAGGCGATGTTTGTAGACGAATACCAACGTGTTCAAATATTGTGTGTTTTGATTAAACACAAAAAGAGGCGCCTAATTTGATATGAATTGCCCCATATCATAAAAAAGCGTACGCAGAATTATGACTTACATTTATTTTTTTATGAATACCTATTTGCCAAATTTAGCATATGTCTTAAAATATATTGCATGAATACGTGCAAATTTTATATTATGAAAAGGAAAGTACGCTGTCACACATGTAAATAAATTGAAGTATCTAATAAAACGCAGAGAAAAGATAGGATAATTTCCGTGTGCATGGTATCTACACTGAAAGAAATGCGCTTTATTGTTTGTTAAAATATAAAATGTCATTAAAAGAGCATTGTAGGCTATATGTGATAAATAAACAGGCGAATATTGGATAAACAATGCGTAAAACACTTTTGTATAAGGACTAAACCATATTGTTTAATAAATTATTGTATAACTGGTATACAATGTTGTTTATACTCTTTATGAGATCATATGATATTAAAGCGTTCCATACTCGTTATTAGAACATCTAGTGCTAATTATAAGTTTTATAATTATAAATGTATTAAACTATTGTATACTCTGTAGGAATTAAAAACATGATGTATTAAATTTTTGGATATTTTATTGTAGACTATAATTACAAACTGATATTCTATTGTAAACTTATAACAAAACATGTAAACAAAAAAAAAATGTTAAAAATGATGACAAATTGCTCCTAAACTGGCCAGCTTATCTTCCTGGTAGTGAAGTATCTTCATTATGTTACATGGGAATTGGTACTAATAACCTTCCACCATTAGACTGATGCATCACTTGAAAGGTTGACTTTCTTCTAATGCTAGATCCCCTAGTCTCTAAACTCTTTTTTGTCACCGATAGCCTTCTGGTGCTTCGCTTTACGTAAAGCTTATCATCAGCGCTTTCTAATAAAGCACACAAGAATACATTTTAAGATTTAGATAAGATTTAAATGCGACAAAATAAAACAATTACATATCATAAGACAGTTATACTCGGCGGCCGAAATTATAAAGAGTGACTAATACATAATATAAAAACACTATTACCATGATGCGTATAAAATATAAAATGATTTCTATACGGTTCAATATTATTTATCTTTGTGCCGCTCGCCATGCACATCGGTAGAATCTATAATCGTGTATAGACTGAGTTACACTGAACGTCGATCTATATTTTATCTCTGTCTTTTGCACTTGGTAGGGAATAGGGAAATGCTTTTTTAGTGGGTGTAAACGGACTT
>NW_019421957.1:3400-4424 GCF_000390285.2 Anoplophora glabripennis
TAGTCAAATCGATATACTGGGTGTTAGTTTTCTCTGGTTACCTCTCCCTGTTATACTCGGCGGCCGAAATTATAAAGAGTGACTAATACATAATATAAAAACACTATTACCATAATGCGTATAAAATATAAAATGATTTCTATACGGTTCAATATTATTTATCTTTGTGCCGCTCGCCATGCACATCGGTAGAATCTATAATCGTGTATAGACTGAGTTACACTGAACGTCGATCTATATTTTATCTCTGTCTTTTGCACTTGGTAGGGAATAGGGAAATGCTTTTTTAGTGGGTGTAAACGGACTTGATTTGCCCGACCTGAGAAACGTCATAGCATAAGCGTAGACGAGGGGTCTAATTCCATGGCTATAATAAATTTATAAATTAAAAAACACAACTGGGACTTTTTAAAATGCTGTAATAATTAAAACTGATCAAAGTGCCGGTTAATAGCAAACCGTAAAAAATATTAGATGTTATGTTTTATTATGTTTTTTCAATATTTTCTATATCTTGTTGCCTTTTACTCAGACACGCCAATGAATTTTCGTTCCCGGCACGCTTCATCCCCCTTACTAGTCCAAGAGCTAGCGATGAATCACTATCTATAATTTTGGCCGTCGAGTATCTATTCTCAGCCAACTGGAAGACGCGTAATAGCCGATGCACAGCGAACTGATGCAAATTTTACTATTATATTATAACCGATTATACACCGAGTGGTGACGATCATTTTTAAACCATTGTAAGTCGCATTTTACACGTTAAAAATGAAAAGATAATCATGAATACAAATTATTCTATTAATGCAGCTGTTATTAACGGATTAGGGCATTTATAAAATAAATATACAAATGGAACATACAGCCTATAACACATATCTAGTAATATTTAAGTGATTAATTATAACTTTTATTTCATAGATGTATAAGCATTAGTTAAACTCATTGAATAATCAGTATGAAGATGTTTTTTATTTTATAATAAAATATATTATATTAAAACTTTTAAAAGTTTTAATAT
>NW_019421958.1:0-4437 GCF_000390285.2 Anoplophora glabripennis
AAGTTGATGATGAAATTGAGGGACAAACCTTTGAAATTAGGTTTAAAAAAACTAATTATATTGGTCGTTGGGAATAGAGCTATGAAATATTTAAGAAAAGCTCATATTTAGAATATCAAATTCGTGTGACAAGGTAAGAATGCTGTGTGGCTGGAACTAAAAAATCTTAATATACATAGCAAACAGGGAACACTAGTGCTTCCAAATTATATTGCCGAAGTAAATAATATTAATAATTATTTTATTAATTCTTTTACATTGACAACTCTTTTTGACAGGGAACATTTTTATTTATGTTTATACAGGGTGTTAATAAATTTATGTCAAAAATTTAAAAGGGTGAAAAAGGAGCAAAAACTGAGTTAACTAATGTCACAAACTTGTATCGGAAGTTTAAGGTCATAGAGAAAAAACTAATTAAAATTGTGTTTAATACTATTTTGGAACTGCTGAAATACATGTATTTTATCGCGGCAAGTAGTTACAAAATATTCTGTAACACTTTTGTAGGTCTTATGAAGCCGGACTCTATTCGAAAGTCATTTCGTAATACATTGTTGTAGTGATTGCTGTGCTGTTTTTCGAGAGTACATTTAATAGCCGTATTTCCAAGTTTTCTTTTGAAAGTGGCGCATTTATTTAACAATACTCATACTTTATGGCGAAGCAAACGAAAATGCTCACAGAGCTTATCAAGTGTGCCGTGCAAGATATCCTGAACGACGTTCCCCCGCACCAGAAATATCGCACAGCAAGTAAATATTTCGCATCCTGTTGTGTGGCGGACATTATGAGAAGCTCAGTTGTACCCATTTCATATTCAACGTGTTCAAGCGCTTACTCCTGAGGNGGTCGTTGGGAATAGAGCTATGAAATATTTAAGAAAAGCTCATATTTAGAATATCAAATTCGTGTGACAAGGTAAGAATGCTGTGTGGCTGGAACTAAAAAATCTTAATATACATAGCAAACAGGGAACACTAGTGCTTCCAAATTATATTGCCGAAGTAAATAATATTAATAATTATTTTATTAATTCTTTTACATTGACAACTCTTTTTGACAGGGAACATTTTTATTTATGTTTATACAGGGTGTTAATAAATTTATGTCAAAAATTTAAAAGGGTGAAAAAGGAGCAAAAACTGAGTTAACTAATGTCACAAACTTGTATCGGAAGTTTAAGGTCATAGAGAAAAAACTAATTAAAATTGTGTTTAATACTATTTTGGAACTGCTGAAATACATGTATTTTATCGCGGCAAGTAGTTACAAAATATTCTGTAACACTTTTGTAGGTCTTATGAAGCCGGACTCTATTCGAAAGTCATTTCGTAATACATTGTTGTAGTGATTGCTGTGCTGTTTTTCGAGAGTACATTTAATAGCCGTATTTCCAAGTTTTCTTTTGAAAGTGGCGCATTTATTTAACAATACTCATACTTTATGGCGAAGCAAACGAAAATGCTCACAGAGCTTATCAAGTGTGCCGTGCAAGATATCCTGAACGACGTTCCCCCGCACCAGAAATATCGCACAGCAAGTAAATATTTCGCATCCTGTTGTGTGGCGGACATTATGAGAAGCTCAGTTGTACCCATTTCATATTTAACGTGTTCAAGCGCTTACTCCTGAGGGTTTTCCACTACGTCGAGGTTTTTGCGAATGGTCGCTTCAGGAACATGCAAGGAATCCTCAATTTACTTGTTACAAATGAAATGCATGTTTCAGTCGAAATGGTGTACGTAACGTCCACAACACTCACCACTGGATTATCGAAAATCCACACGAAATACGTCGCAGTGCCTTTCAGCAACAGTGGGCCGGTATCGTTAATGACACTTTAATAGGACCTTTTGAATTGCCTCGACCTAGACGCTTAGACGGGCTTCATATCTAGATGTTTTGCAAAATCGTTTGCCGGAGTTATTGGAAGACGCCATTAAATGTTAGGCCCTTTGGACTTCTTTTTGTGGGGATATGTGGAAAGTGTTGTGTATTCTACGGAAGTTCGTGACATCGACCAACTGCGATTCGAGAGGACGTGGCAATGTTGCAACGCTTACAAGCAAATTGGATACGTCGCGCTGAAGCTTGTATTCAAGCAAATGACGGGCACATTGAATATCTACTATGAAAGTCAGCAGCTCTCAAAAGGTGGCTCCTTGCAATGTTGAGGTAAATCAGATTATAAAATTACATTTTACTCAATACAAATCCGTCTATTTACCTCATTTTGACATAACGGACATGTGCGGCTAAAATATTTGACATAAGTTAATTAACACCCTGTATAAATATGAACTTCTAACAAATGCTTATGTTTAATGACAAATTTAATTGATATTTTATGAAGATTGAGTGGAAAATGGAGTTATTATTTGAATTTTGCATTTTTTCAATATTTTCAATGTAATCAATTGATTTTGTAAATATATCAATGCATACTGATTTTATTGTTATTAGCCATGGACATTATGTTTTAACGATAATGAATAATGAATATGAAAACATATTTTATGAATATGAAAAAAAAATAATAATTCCCTACTATATTGCATAATATTGTTGCGATCCCATACAAAATTAGTTACATTTTGGAAAGATTAACATTGCGAGTGAAAGTCTCTTTTCAGCTTGTGAACACTTTATAACGAAATTGTGGGTTCGCCTTCTACATCGCTGGCAATTAAGATACAAAAGCTTCTTTAAATTGACTACATTAGCCACTGTGTATCCTGTACAGACGTAATAATTGTTATTAGAAACCGAATTAAAAGCGAGTTTCCTGTACTCTCCGCATTTAATTCGTTCTTCTGCTATAGACTCGATTTCAGTACTGCATTTTTCAAGCCTGGTAAAAACAGGTCACCAGTATGTGTGTGTGTAGATATATTTTTACCAAACTGGTTTTGCAGTATTATCCATTATGATGCAGAATATTAAACTAAACTTAAACAGGATTTAAGATTTCGCATTTTGATTTACTTAATTTAATTTATTACAGTATTCTTAACATTCCAAGAAGCAAATCATTTAAAATTTATTAACCAAATCCACTTGGAGGATCATTTTCAAAGACTCATTGAAGATTAAAAAACATGTCCTTACCCTGCCCGTTAATTTAAATTATTTATAATTTTCTAGATGGCATAATTTGTTACCTTTACATTTTCCATTTCCGTCCAAAGTGATAAATTAAACCACATTCTTGATGGTTTTGTCAGTAATTTACATACATTCCTTGTTTTGCATCGTGTCGAAGTAACTACAATCGGGTGAATACTTGAAAGCAGCGCATAATTAATTGTATCAGTGAATGTGGTAAAATCACGCTCACCTCAAATTCCGTACCTACCTGAATTGAGCTTATGAAACACATTGGTTACAAAAGGATCACATTTTGTAGCCTGATACTACTAAGGTTAATTGTCATTGTTAAATGTTATAGCATAGCTAACTCGTAATATTTTTCACTTAACTCAAAATGAAAATAAATTTATATTATTTTATTCTAATCTTGTTGTTTCAGCCTACAAAAGTTTACTCTAAATTATTATCAATGGGTTCACTGTAAAAAAATTTCACTTAAATTTTACTCAATAATGTATCAATTTCTGCCCAAACTCGATTGAGTGAAATTTTCACTATTAATGTGAGTAGAACTGAGTGAAACTATTACATCAGAAATGAGTGAGTTTTACTCAAATTCAAGTTACCGTTCAATTGGAGCGACTTTTGACTCTATTCTGAGTATATAAAACCAATTTAGAGTTGACTTTTTCTCTAATATGATTTAAATTTAACTATTGAGTTATCTTTTTCTCAGACTTGGTTTTTAATTAACTAAATACTGAGTGCAAAAATAAATCTCTCCGAAATTAATTCACTTCGCGGGGCCTCCTCCTGTCCTGGCTGAGACCTGCCGCCGCCAGCTGTTTTCCTGGCGATCACGCTTTTATGGAGCATCTAACGGGCCCCTATCAACTGTGGTTGAGATTGCAGAAGCAATATGTAAGTGGTGCCATCTTCACGGCGCTAGTGAAATTACTCGAAATTAATATACATTTAAACTCGCTCAATAATGAGGACATTTACTCTGATTTAGTTACAAGTGCACCAAATACGAGCTTACGTGAAGAATTTATTTAAGTGAATATATTTGAGTGAAAGTACTCAGTTTTAGTTTATACTCACACATGAGTAAAATGATCAAAATCCCCAATATTGGGTGAAAATGTAGTCAATAATTTCACTCCGAACTTCTATTGCTTTCACACCGATTTTTCTTACAGTGTATGTTTACAAAAAATTTTTAAATAGAGAAAACCACAATTAATATATTTTTAAATCTAACAAATACAACATACTTAAACGTTTTATTTTTCATTGGTTTTGACCCTCAAAGAGAAATGGCAGTATTTACATTTTGTTCTG
>NW_019421959.1:0-1671 GCF_000390285.2 Anoplophora glabripennis
ACTATGACGTTTCTGAAACCTCTAGTTTCGTTATCAAAGCAAAAGTGAATTAGAAAAGTGCTGAATATTAGTTTTTCGCTACATTTTCTCACTGTTCTCAAAAGCATTGACACTTGACTATTCCTATTTGTATAAGGGTTTACTTTTAAAAAAGTTTTAAATAATATATAGAGGATATAAGTGGGAAGTCGTTTGCATACGATAGATGGCGCTGTAATCAGTTCACAAAGTATAAAATGTTGCCTACTCATTAGGAGCTAAGTAGTAGTAAGCTTCCAAAACGTTACGTGGCGCTGTTTCGCGGTTTATTGGCAATATTAGGGACATTTCATTCTACGATAGTACTATATTTTCTATGCCTTGGAGGCCTTACTTTACAGACAACCCTCGTAAGAACAATAATACTTACAATTTGCGGACACAGAATGAATGTTATGTACTGCCGTAAACGGGTTCCAGCTTCATCTATCCAGATGTAAATTACACCAATAACATTGAATATCTGGATATATAAAATAATGAAACTCACGACAATGTTGACGTAAAGGATCTGATTCTTCATATAGATACAGAGAAAATTTAGAAGAAATATTAGCGGGTCGTCTAAAATCCAAAAAACATTATCTCCAAGTAGTCCATTGAAAAGTTACATTTGGGGTTGCAGTAGTCAGAGCACGCAATTTTATTTTTTGGATGTCAAGAAGGGGTTAGTGTAAAGTTAAATCCATGTTTGTGGGGTCGCAACCCTTGTGCATCGACCGCCATCTTGTAAAAAGGGCTACGAATGGTTTTTATACTACTACTTACTATATCGGACAAGCTATTCGTCGCACAGAAAATTTGTAAATAAATTTTTTGTTGCAAATTAAATTTTCTACAAATTTGGTTCCGTAACTTTTAGTCGTAGAAAAAAAAATATCAAAGTTATTAACGAAAATAGATAAAACTTTAGGAACGAACATTTCCCAAAACCCTGGAGACACGTCCTGAGTTAGCTAGTGGAATAGCGTTATTCCTCAATGAGAGAGTCAACCCTACTTTCCTCACTGCCGTTGGCGAAGGTTTTTTCATCTCTTTATATGGTGGCAATAAAGATGATGATTATCTTGACAGTCTTAGATATAAACGATTCGCCAAGTCAGTGACAAAGAATACATTTAATTTGTCTTCACTTCCTCCAACACAAAACACAGCCCGCTTGCACAACCTCCGAGTCTATCATCAGGTCCAGTCGTGGCTCGGGAATTACAACGACCCTCAAGACTGGGTATGGAAAAAGTATGGACATATATTGATGCCTGTTCAAAGTTCAAAACCTCCAGCACCCCTGAGCTTCTAAAGTTGATATTCTACTGATGCAAAGGAATATGTGTAGCAATGTGTGGATGTCGGAAGGCAGGCCTCAAATGTTCTACAGTGTGAATTGTTCTGGGGAGACATGCAGCAACATAATGGAGATATCAAAATTGATCGAGGAGAATGATTTTGAAAATTGACTGCCAACAATGGCGCCACTTCATTCTCCATCCTTCCTCAACAATTCAATATCGGAAGCTCAACCAGATCCTGAGTCGCAGCCTGGCCCATCAAAGAGACTGAGGACACAGTAGATTGGGAAATATATTGCGATATTTTTAATTACACTAATTATTATGTCAGCTAGAAAATGTT
>NW_019421959.1:1707-4517 GCF_000390285.2 Anoplophora glabripennis
TTAATCACATTAAAAATGTCTAAAAGTGAGACGGGCAGGTGCGGTTAATGTATAGGAAAATAACCCTATTGTTTGCAAAATATATATTTTTTATATTTATATTTAAATTTGTTAATATTAAAAACTTTAAATTGATTAGGTATTGATCCTTACTAGTACTGGAGAATAGTGTAAGTTTCGCATCGCTGTAAAACCCTAATAAATAAATCAAATTTGAAAAAAGTTTGTATTGGAAATTATTCCTTGAAAACCCCTCTATCAAAATACTCTGATGTATTTTTTTTGTAAAATGACCAGAAAAAAATTTATAACGACGAAAAGAAAATTTTTATCTATTTTCTATAAATATTTTTAATGATTTTCTATCTATAAAAATGTATGGATTTAACTTTACACTAACCCCCTCTTGACATCTAAAAAATATAATTGCGTGCTCTGACTTTTGCACGCTAAGCCCAAAAAAATGTAACATTTCAATGGACTAAAGGCACATTAGGGATGCTTTTACAGGAAAGAAAATTAATTCCTTTATCTGATCAGCTTTTATACAGGAGTCGCCACTATCGATATCTTAGAAGTAGTGGTAGTAGTAAAGGGGCGGCCTCAGCCTGGCAATTAGGCCACGAGAGGGCCCTTTTTGCCTACCCCGCCGTCCCATCATCTAACCACTTTATGCCTCTGACCCTCCTCGAACCTGCCCGACGCCCTAATGAACGTCAGGATTTTAGTCCATTTAAGGTCTCTCACCTCAACCCCTTGCAGCTCTTCAGCACCAAAGACTTTATGTCTTATTCTCCCAAAGGCTGCGCATTGTCCCAGAAAGTGAACAGAGGTGTCCTCCCCTTCGCCACATTTCGGGCATAGATGATCCTCCTCAATTCCAATTAAGCTTAAATGCCTCGTAAGTCTGCAGTGGTCTGTCAGAACCCCCACCATTTGGTTTAGGGCTCTTCGACTGAGGCTCAGCAGCCATCTCGTCTCGGATTTGCTAGGTCCATGTATAAGACTATGGGCCTGCCTACATCCTCTATTTCTCCTCCAATTCTGACCTAAAGTTTGATAGGCCCATTTATTGAGGGCACCATTAATGCTGCCTCGTGTGATACCTAAGATTGGTTCAGGTCCCTGTCCAGGTCCCCCGAGACGAGCTAATTGATCCGCCCTCTTAGATAGATAGAAAGATCCGATATCTTAAAAAGTACGGATCCGATAAATCTGAAAGTTTGGCAACCTAGCAAAGGCGGTAGCACAGTTAAAATATTTAGAACTTTATTACACTTCTGGTTATAGGGGGGATAGCCAGACCCTTAAGTTATCTACTATTTTTTGTCACCTAAAATCATGTATTTTCTTGCGAGGATAGCTGTGGAATTTTTAGCAAAACTTCAAAACAAACAACTAAACTGTCACCAGTTATTTATTATTAATTATTCACAGACGTGGCAATGGGATTCTAAGCAGAACATTTACAGTTTTTAATGAGACATATCCCAATTTTTCCACCAATGAGCAGAATAAAGTTAAAAAGAATTCTAAAAAACTTTATACATAATTTTAATTATGTATGTCAATAATAATAATGCACTAAGAAAAAAGTCATAAGTGTTCAATATGACCCCCATTAAAAGCTAAGCACTTGTGGATTCTAGAGATAACACCATCAGTCACCGCCTTTGCTAATTCAGCTGCAGACAATTCATGGAACGCTCTTCGTATTCGAGCAATCAAATCCTCTTTTGAAGCAACGGGTGTAGAATAAACTTTTTGCTTTATTACTCCCCAAACATAAAAATCTAATGGGGTGAGGTCGGGAGACCTCACTGGCCAATTCCACTATCATAGGCGTCTCATCCATCTATCTTCAAACATTTCAGTCAGCTGTTGATCGATTTGATTATGACAGTGAGGTGGAGCCCCGTCTAATTGATACCAACACTTCTTTAGTTGGTCTAAAAGTATATCATCTAGAAAATCTGCCACTACAGTTTGCAAAATATTGAGAAATCTGTCGGCATTTAAATTTTCTTCGAAGATATGGTAAGAAATTTGGTTATCTTTAATTAGACAAAAACATTTACGCTAAATTTATTTTGAAAATTTCTTTCAGATAACCACAAATGAGTATTACGTCTATTAAAAATACCTTCTCTCGTAACTTTTGACTCGTCTGTCCATATAATATGTTGCAAAAATTGTGGATCTCCTTGGTATCGCACTAACATCGTTTCACAAAATTGTACACGTTGCACGGCGTCACCCGGATGAAGAGCAGAAAGTAGCTTAAATTTGTATGGATACATAACATTAGTTCTTAGTATCCTGTGAATGGACGCTCGTAAACTGCCAAAATCAGACACGAGTTAAGGATTCTGGATGAACATTAAAATAGGCTAGCACATTTATTACATTATCTTCATTTGAAGTTAATGGTTTTGGTAAAATTCTTTCTGCACAAATTCGACCATATTCTAGTTGATTTACTAAAATTCTTAGAAATAGATACATATAAAAAGAATAAGAAAAAAGAACAAAGGTGAACATATTGCGAAAAGCAATGCCACCTCATTCAGGCGAAGTCTAGCTTAGAGCTACTCATACTCAACCAAAATGAGGTACACTACATTTCAAAGTAAAAGTATACAAATAGCTGCATAACTATTAATAGAAAAAATAATAATAATAAAGTAAGCAAAGTATAAGCTAATTAAAATTTAAAATTTTTAATCACATTAAAAAATGTCTAAAAGTGAGACAGGCAGGTGCGGATAAACTACAAGTAACTATAACCCTATTGTTTGCTAAATACATTT
>NW_019421960.1:0-3695 GCF_000390285.2 Anoplophora glabripennis
TTAATTTTTTCAATTTGTTTACATAAATCATATTTTTAATTCATTTTGAGTAAATATGATTTTTTTATAAATAAAAAATATAGTTTTTCTGAAATAAAAAATAAGGGTAGCAACCACCAAACACGGAATCACTTGCGAAATATTTGTTTTTTTATCATAGGTAATTTCCATTTTGTTTCATTTCAAAATTAGAACCCCAGAAACTGTTTTGGGGGGTGAACTTTGAGGGTGTATTTCACACTGTAAATATGTTTTTCCGCCGATAAAAAAATACGTTTCTCTTTACATTTTTTAGAGTAGATTGAAAAAAAAATTACAAAATTAATTAGTTTTTCTGCTTGTTATGATTTTTTTAAATTTCTGAAACTTCTAGCCTCCCTAACTCTGTTAATTTTAATAGTACAAGAAAAAGTCAAGATGCCATTTTTATGTAGAATTGTATGCTTTACAACTTTTATAAGAAACATTTTTTTCTAGTCCTTGTCCCTTTTGAGTTATCTTGAAAAACTCCTTTGTTTTATCTTTTTTCACCCTTGGCCGGGGGTTGAACAAAAAATTACTGTCACTTACTGTTATAATATACCTCAAACTAACTGATATCAAAAATTCAGGCAAGTTGATTAAAATTTCGATTCAAAGGCTTATTTAATTGGACTAATAAGGCATTTAAAGGCATTTTCTAGTATTTCTGGCATTTCGGAAACATTTTGGTAGCATTTAGGGTATTTTGGGGGGTATTTCGGAAATTTTTTGTCGTATCGAGACAATTTATGGAATTTCGGAGGCATTTTATTTGGGTGTATTTTTCTCGGGGGATGCATTTTGGTGTACAAAATTTGGACAGCGAAACACCCCTCGACTGTTTCATTTTCTTAAGTTGAATTGGACTTGAAGACGTCGCCGTCGTGCGTGCATCGAAAATGGTGGTGAACATTTTGAGCATATGTTGTAGTTTGTTTTGAACTTGCGTTTAAAAATGACTGGATTTTGCGTTGCTAAATGTTTCACAATAATAGCTGTTTTACATTTTTTCCGTAGGACAAGTCTGCCGCGTGCATCAGCTGTGTAGCGTTAGGTTAAGCGCTGTTGTCACGTTGTGATGAAACTCCCCAATATTAATACTCGCTGTATTTTGAAAACTGTTAATATTAAGCCCTTGTAATACACAACTATTTTGTTCAATTATGATTACTCTGTCTCATGCTGTGTTGGTAATGGCAGTTAAACTTGTTACACCCTGTATAATAGATTTTGGTTTAATAGCGTACATTATCTGTAAAAAATTAAAATACCAAAAAAAATTAATCCGAAAAAAAAAATAAAAAAGATCCCACTCTAGAATAACTCCCAGTTTCATAACTTTGCATATTGAAAGACGATTTTTTAAGAATATTTCGAAGAAAAAAATAAAAAAAGACTAAAAACGTATTATTTTTAAATTATTTAATAAAACTATTTCTCAAAACGAACAAAATGAAAAAAAGAGTTTACGGTGTTTCTAGTTTTTTCAAATGCTCATTTATAACTTCTTGAGGGGTTGAAAAAATTCATGAAAGTTACCCTAAATAACCCCAAAAAATCAGGAAATTTTGAAATGGTCGAATCACGACCTCAGTGATTTGGAATGGGATGCCCCATATATAAAAGTGAATTATTTAGCGTAATTCTCGTATATTATTCCACAAATATGTATAAATGTCGACTGTTTTCCCTCCCAAATGAATCCATTCTAACAAATTGATTCACTAGAGCTATCAAATAAATTTCGGCCACGTATTGTCTTCAAACAAAAGCTCTGAAAGCCTTAAATTATTAAAATGAAGAGCTGTATCGGTTGTTTGTTGAAAAACATTTACGATTCGAACATCCCGATTAATTTCCGTTGTTCCCACAGGGAAGAATTCACCTGTGCAATTGCAATTAAGAAAAATGTTCTCCGTTTATATTATTTACTAATAATGAGTGTACTGGCAACGCTGATCGGCTACGCGTATTTGCTACCAACACTCTATTGCTCCGTGTACACCCTCAAATGTGTGCTCCTCCTAAGCGACTTCATTTATTCCCTGATAGGACTTACTGTCTTGTTCTTTAAGTTATTGAGGATGAGAAGAAGTGTCTTGTCGTTGAATGGTTGGCTTAAGTTGTACGAGCATAAGGATATTTTTGGTATTCAATACACATTCAATACAAAGGTATTCAAGTACAGAAGAATTTTTTTTACTACTTCTCTCTACTCTCTCATGATCGGTGATGTGATTTTTACCTTGAAATTTCCCTACGTCAGGGACTTTGCTAGAGTGAAACTGGTTTTAGAAGTTTTGTGCGCCTATTTTCAAATGGGACAGTACTTCGAAGGCCTTCAACACATAGAGGTTATCCGTATCGTGTACGAATGTTTCTTCAACTCTATCCAGCACCATTTCTTGTCAATGTTATCTCCCGACGACAGGCTCTATTATTATAAGAGTACAGTGTTAAATTCTGGCGAGGGAAGAGAAAATACCTCTTCTCTTGACAATTTGCGGAATATAAATAGGTTCTGTATAGCTTTTGCTAAAAATGTGAAATCAGTCAACACCATTTTCCGGCCTTTGGCTATATATTGGTTCTTGGAGGTGACATTCCATTTAATTGTCAATTTCTACATCGTTGTTAACGCCGAATACGAGAGATACAAGTTAAAGATTATTTTAATGGGATGTTTCTTATTTATCTCCGTTGCTTTCACGACTTATGTTATCATTGTTTCAGAGAGTGTCAACAGGATGGTAAGTAACATATATTCGATATAATATACGGGGTGTTCCACCTAAGAGGATTCTTCTGTAACTCTGCAACTGTAACATTTATAAAAAAATGGTTTTAATAGAAGTTATCTGGACATGATTCCAGTCTGGAATCATGTGGACGCTACATAACTTTGTTAATTTAACTGGAACATCTTGTATATTATTGCGTTTTTGAATTCCTTGGTTTATTAAATGTACATGGTGTTTAAAACTTCCCGTTTCCGAGATAATCAGTTGTTTTTGGAAAAAAATCGCGATTTCAGCTCTCTAAATGAGGCTAGATAGCGTCTAAACCGTAAAAGTTAGAAACCTGCAATTTTGCCCAGTTCCAGTGTTAAAATATCCTTAAATTTCCTCCACTGCTCTATTTTTCCTATAGTATCAGATCGTATATATTAAATACAAGACATTCATGAAACCAAGCATGAAAATTATCTTCCAGATTATCCTTTGATAGGAGCCTACTACGTTATTTTACATATAAGCTATTTGTAAACTTCGCATTTTTTCGTAAAAATGAGATTTCGTTAAAAACTAACGAATTTTGGTATAGGATCAGGTATAGCAAAGTTGTAGAGAATTTAATTCTCCATCTCATAGTATGGAAATATACAGGGTGTTGCATTTAAAAAATTCGAGATTTTTCAATTTTTCAATTGTCAATTTTGACATAATATTTTGGTCACTCTGTATAACGCAGGCCAGTTTTTGGAGCATGATTCGGAATAGTCATCCTTACTAAACATTTGATAAAAAAAATGGGCTTAGTAGCTATTAGTATAACCTGTCAGTATCAGAAAATGTAAGCAGCCAATATCGACTAGAAAAACCTTTCAAGCGAGATATCTTAAAAACTGTGAATATTTGAATAGAACTATTCTATACAAAGTACCCTTTATTTTT
>NW_019421960.1:3986-4416 GCF_000390285.2 Anoplophora glabripennis
TTTTTTTTTCTTCGAAAAATTCTCAAATAAATTGTCTTTCAATAATATGCAAATTTATGAGACAGGTTCTAGAGTAAGATCTTTTTTATTCTATTTTTTTAAATTACATTTCTTTTTGTATTTTAATTTAAAAAAAACGCCACTTTTTTTTTCTTCGAAAAATTCTCAAATAAATTGTCTTTCAATAATATGCAAATTTATGAGACAGGTTTTAGAGTAAGATCTTTTTTATTCTATTTTTTTTAATTACATTTCTTTTTGTATTTTAATTTAAAAAAAACGCCACTTTTTTTTTCTTCGAAAAATTCTCAAATAAATTGTCTTTCAATACGCATATTTATGGGACAGGTTCTAGAGTAAGATCTTTTTTATTCTATTTTTTTAATTACATTTCTTTTTGTATTTTAATTTAAAAAAACGCCACTTTTTT
>NW_019421961.1:0-4424 GCF_000390285.2 Anoplophora glabripennis
GCCGTTTTCTTGAGGATGAATTGCCCGTACTTTTGGAAGACATCCTATTGCCATTAAGGTTGCAAATGTATTTTATGCACGATGGTGCTCCACCCTATTTCAGTTTAGCTGCAGGTGAATATTTGAACAATATCTACCCAAATCGCTCGATAGGTCGAGGAGGCACTCAACCCTGGCCCCCGAAGTCTCCCGACATAAATTTGTTGGATTTTTTCCTTTGGGATCACCTCAAACATTTGGTTTATACGACTCCAGTGCAAACCATAGACGAATTAAGAAACCGCATTGTCGCATCTTGTGAAACAATTAGACACACAGCCGGAATATTTGAACGGGTTCGCCAGTCAATGTGTCCTAGGATAGATGCCTGTATTAGAGTTGAAGGTGCACATTTTCAACAACTGTTGTAACGCCTGTGTATGTAAACTATTTTTCATATCATTGCTGTTCGTTAAATATTTTTTCTTATGTTTCTGTTAATATTAATTATTTAAAAAAATATTATTTAGTGAGTTATTGTTTGTCATATTGTTACATTGTTTTTCCTTCAAAAGTTGATTAGTTAATAAATAAAACATTGAATTTCTATTTTTGTTTTCTACTTCCCTTAAGAATGTGCATATGAAANACTGTTTCCGTTTCCTGTTTAGATTTTAGCCAGTGCCTTGCTAATAAATGTGTTTTATAGCACGATACTCTCAAGACGCCGGGAACTAAGCTTTTAAGCCCACAGAAAAATAAATCCGGAATCCGGTCTCTGCGGGCTCCCGAAACGCGTCCACATTGTCCGTCCGTCCCTGGCCGGAGTATTGCCGCGGGCCCCTGAGACCCGCACGTCTGAATTCGGCCCAATTTTCCACATTTATCTTTGTTTCTCGGAATCGTAACTCCTTCATTTGGAGATCCGGTTTCTTCGATCTGTTTCCCCTAACCACAATAACTTCCCTTTCTGCATACCGAACTTGCATTTGAAAAATATACAGAGAAAGCAATTTATCGATTTCTACATCACTACTAAATACAGGGTGTTTACTTACAACGCATCCTCCAAAAAGTTAAAAGATGAGGATCAACCTAAATAAATATCAATAAATATGAAGGAATATAAATAAATATGAATGGATATAGATAAATAATTATGAAAGATCGAGGAAAAAGAAGTACAAAAAAGAACAAAAGGAAAACTAATGAATAATATAAATAATATAAGGGATACATGACTCTTCCAGTATTGAATTTTTTATAGCGAGAATATTGAACGTTCTAGTAATAAATCCCGTGGAAAAACCTTAGAGTGTCCCCCTCAGTTTATCCACAGGATTATTATACCTGTATACCTTCTGGTAAGTACATGGCTGATAAACTGACGGTGTATTCATTCCAACGTTGCAATTTAATTATGCTCCAGACTGCTGACGCAAATTCAAATTTAGAAAGAATAAGCGTATAGCTTCACTAAATTCATTTTTTACGCGAGTTTCAGATGCACAGTGGCAACATTACCAACAGCCTAGCACTGGAGCTCATTCTCTGCCTGTCATTTGTTTACATGAATCAGATGTACACCCATGAAAATGATTGGTGTGATGAAAGCTACAATGGGTTTCGCAGACCTATTTCAGAAGGACAATATTTAATAATCATCGGCACACAATACATTTGATTTGATTCAATGAAAATTGAAATGAAATTATTCAATCCATTTATGTTTTTTGCAATTCCAGGAAAAGTTTCCAAAACATGAAGTCGTAGATTATAACATTTTATTCTCTCAATTGAAGAACCAAGAGGTTGGCAATATGTACCAGGTTTGGTCGCTGATGCAGCAACTCGGCATTGAAATATTTGAAAAACTTGTTTCCATATTTATTTAGCCATACCCATATACAAGTCTGGTGAAACTAAATGTGGAAGTTGTAGGAATGTATAATAAATCTCAGTTGTTGACAAGTGGTTGACAAATTGCCTAGCAGTGCAGTGCAGCAATGCGGAATTTGGTGTGATTCAGGTAATTTTAATTTATTATAGGTACCTTCTATTAATCATTGATATTACAATTGCGAAAGGGAGAAATAAGACGGATATTTTGTTTACTAATATTATTACAACATGGCATTTTGGAGACCTTCTGAAACTCAACAAAACGAAATTTACCATGAATATAATAAAATTGTTTCAGGACATAAATAATTAAAATATGTTTTTGGCCAAATGAACATATAATAGAAGTTTTCTACACATTATTATCATTTTTTACCTTTAGCAGAAAACTTTTTTAGGGACGCCTATGAAACTCATTAAATTTTATTGCTAGGCGTTTTTATACATGTTCAACTGACTTCGGAAAGACAATAACAAGATGTTCTTTTTATCTTAGAATTTAAGAAATTTTAAATCGATTTTTTATTAAATTATATAAATTCATATAAAAATTGTTGTTTTTACTTTGAAGTTTGCATAAAAAAAGATAGATAAATAATTGTTAAAAATCGATTCTTACGTTAGTTTTGAGGTTAATAATAATATCTAAATAAATCATTTTTATTTAATCCATTCCTTTAACAAATTAATAAACTCCTCAAATTAATGAATGCCAACATTATGCTTTTTATGTTGCATTTTTGTGATTAAAATGAATATGTGATCCTATTGCCATTGCACTTAACCCGCTACTGAATGAAGTAAATAACTGTCAGTGTTGCCAACTATGACGAGTGAAAATAATAGGAGAGCGGAACACAAAATATTTGTAAGTAGAGGTGCCATAAATCTTTCTGGATCTTTCGGTATATATTATTACAAAGAAATCATTCTAATAACTTTTATTTCTTTATTTCAATTAAACCCTTTCCTCAGTGTAGGTTCTAATTAATACAATACATTTTAGAAAAATATTATTTCGGCGACAGTTAAAAGAAGTTGGTTGTTTTAACATTGTTTGTAACCCTTTGCTTGCAAATGTATTGTTAATATAATAAGAAAACCATAATCATATTACTATTTTTTTAAACATTTTAACATCAAACCCTTCTAATTCCGTTTTAGAGAAAATATTCTACAATGTATATTAAATAAATATAAAAATATTTAAAAAATGCATAAGTACGTAAAAAAATTACACAATCGTGAAAAATACATATGATTTGAAGGACTGAAATTGTTTTTGTCACCATTTTAGTATCATTGTGTGCAATTGAAGGAAAATATTACATATATTTCTCTCTGTTATATTCGCAAATTTTTTATATTTTCAAAATACTTTAAAACATTTATCTTTAACTGTCGCCTAAAGATTAGTGGATTCCTATTTAAATGATAGAGTTCAATATGTTCAATACAACGGTGTTAAGTCTGGTTTAAAGGATACTATTCATGGTGTGCTCTGGGGCTCAGTATTGGGCCCTCTGCTATTTTTAATTTACATCAACGACTTTCCAATTTCTTTAGATGGAAATATTAATAGTGTGTTTTTGCTGACGATACTAATATAACCTATAAAACTAAAGACTTATTAACAGAAAAATCGCCTCAAATTCAGTCAAGGGCAAGTGATTGGTTTGCTTCTAATAACTTGAGCTTGAACAAGTCGAAAACGGTGACTATGGTTTTTACCCTACGAAGTGGAGAACATTTAAATAATCCAGATTTTGTTAAATTCTTAAGAGTATAAACTCTAAATTGTTATGGGACCAGCATGTCAATTATATTTGTACCAAAATATCAAAGCATCTATATTTGCTCCGTACTCTCTCATATAAACTATCCAGAAATATATTAATAACTGTATATCATAGTCTCATTCACTCTGTTTTGCCTTATGAAATCCTTGTTTGGGGTGACGCTCCCTCGAGCCGGCAAGTGTTTTTACAACAGAGAAAGGCTATCAGGGTGATATCGTGCTTAAACTATAGAGATGACTGCAGAGACCAGTTTATTGAATTGAATATACTCACATTCCCATATACTTATATATTCCACTGAATTATGTATGTTAGAAACAATATAGAAACATTTAACTGTAATCACGAAATTCACACTTATAATACCCGCAATAGGAACTACCTCTCAAATAAATATCTAAGACCAACTAGAACACGAAATGGTAAGGGATATTGGGGTTTAAAATTTTTGAATGCTCTCCCTAACTATGTAAAGTTTTTAAATATAAATACTTTCAAAAAAAGAATTAAGAATTATTTATTGAGAAACGATTTTTATGGTTTTAATCAGTTTTTATCAAGTGACTCACACAATATTTAATTTGTTAGATATTATCTATTACTATTTGTTGGTTCTTATCATCTGTACCTATTTACATGTATTGTTTTGTGTTTGTAGTATTTTTTAATGATATTGTTAGTCTGTAACTATTTTATGTTGATTTTACCTATCTTTGTATATTTAAGTGATCTCAGCGTACTAAG
>NW_019421962.1:0-4433 GCF_000390285.2 Anoplophora glabripennis
ATCTTCTATCATAAATATTTATAAGAACAATATTAAAAGGAATTTCAAATTACTCATGTTGGTGCCCTCCGGAAATAATTTACAAATGTCAGCGTCAATTTAAATAGAACTTTATATCATGTAATTCAATAACCTGCTTCGAGAATCCAAGAAAAGTGTTCTTACATCGAGAAAATACGGGAATCCTTATTTAATTTTCGTAATAGCGTAAATGGCTTCTTTTATGGAAAATTGCATAATAAAGGCGAAATAAAAACCAAAACATGTTTTTCCTCTTTACTTTGAATCAGATTATGCTCATCGGGTCTAAGCTTAGTCGACGCTATTGGAATATCTACAAATTATCGATCTACCTAAAATGTTGTCATCAATTATTCACTACAAGTTTGAATAATTTGGTGAGCGTTCAGTTTGAAGTTAAAAAAGCAAATGCGAGTCCTGTCCACATTTAACTTCGCTTTCAAATTTAAGTAATCACAATTTTAACTTATTTCTGATTGCATAGAACGTTTTATCTACTTTCAGGAAAAGCTGTGTAAAGACCGAGGTGAAAAGTAAGTTTTAAAGATACTATTTACAGAGAGGTGGTGAAAAGAAATTAAAAAAATTAACATATTTGCCTTATTCTGGAAAAGTACATGTACATTAAAATTCTTTTTCTAGAATCTAGACTAAAATAAGAACTTTTCATTTTTTGGGAAAAAGCCATTCATACAGCTTCTAGCTACAACAAAAATTCCAATATTTTACAGTTATATTCGACAATAACCTTATCTTCATGAAGATACTTGAAAAATAAAATATGATATTTTCACCGATATTTAAAGAATTAATTGCTTTAAAAAAACTAATGAGCATCGTAGTTCAGAAAAACAATTATACAGGGTGATTCACTTTTTATGATTAGGACTTTAACCATCGTTGGATCTCTTCAAAATAATGTAATTTTAAAGTATACACTTTTTCTTTCCAGAGGCTTCCTTTTAAAGATCTTGAAAAAAAATTTTTTTTTTGGTTTTTATTTTATTTTTTCTAGAAAAACTCACAAATTACTGTGAAAATAGATCAATAATAGGCGTCCGTGGTAACCCCTATTTTTAATATAATTTCTACGCCACTGAAAATTTTTCAAAATGAATCTTTTCTATATTACTGTTTATTCTACAGTAAAAAGGTCTCTGATTATTTTTAAATAAAATACTTGGTTTTTGAGAAAAATAGCTTGTTATGGAATCATTACATGTGAAATGGTTAAGTTTTTCAAACAAAGAAGGTTTAAATATTTGCACCATACTGTATGTATGGTGCAACTGAAAGGAATAAACTCATTATTTCGTAAATCGGTGAATTTGAACAAAAATCCAGAAAAAGGTCAATTTTTATTTTTAGAAGTACATTCTGTGAGATATTTGTCTCATGTATGACGTCGACTTTGTGACACTGACGGCTTCATCGATGTTTTTTTTAATACAAATGTGGTGAATGCTCATGAAACTTTCTATTCAACCATATCAATAAGGTCAGGTAATAGAATTTTGTATAGTGCCAAAAAGAAGTCTAAAGTTACAACAAAATTGTAACACAAGTTACAATAGATTTCCAAATTAACTACTAGACTAGGCGGTATCTGTTTTGGTTTGGGTGAATCGTATATCCTTGGAGATTTTTAGCTTTTCGGCTTTCAAATATAACTAGAAATGAAAATTTTTCTATGCGCATAAAAAAAACGTGGGCTTAACTTTTAGCGGCACAATATGTTAAAAAAATCGAAAAATGTCATATTTTTCTTCCTATTTAATTATGTATCTTTTCAAGAGTTGATTTTAGGCGAAAATGGAAGAGGAAAAACATTTTTGCAATTAAATTTACAATACATGTCTAGTTACAAATCGAATGAATCATATTTATTATGGTAAAAATCGAAAAAATCGCAAAAATGGGGTTAAAAAACAATACTTTTTAGGGAATTTTTTGGGGTATTTGAATTGGGTATAGGACCTTTATGATTGGCTTAAAAAAAAACTTCATGTTATGTAGAATTATCACACCAAATTTCATCAAAATCGATTCGATAGATTTTGCATNATTGCGTATCAAAAAATGCGCAATAACTACCTCTTAAAACCCACCAAATTTCAGAGCAATAAATTAAATCGTCAGTTTTTAAGAAAAACTTTGACACCCCGTATCTCGGAAAACGAATCATTTGCGGACATACGTTTATAAGCAAACTGCCATTGTTTTCTCATGTAGAATCACCCCCTGAAATTTGTCGCACTTATTTACTAACACCCTGTATATTTCCCGATACTTACGCATTCCTTTATCCGATCCTCTTGTTTTAAGAACACAAATTCATTAAACTGCTTTTGCACTGTTTGTGTGTGATAATTAGTTCATTGATTGTGCTTCTTAATTCGAAGATCTGCTACTGCCTCTGATGCCTATAATTAATAAATTTCCCAAAGGAAATCTAAACTGAAAAGTTTATCTTGTCACTCGGAGTTCTTATTTTATTCTTAATTAGCTAATTCATTTAGTTAAGTCGTCCTTACGATTTAGTCAATCACGCTTTAGTTAATAATGCCCCAGGCCGTGTCTTTGTAAAAGATATTGGCATTTATTCAGTTCGTAAGTCTTTAAAAACACGAGAAAGGACGATATTTTAATGCCAATCAACTCGATGACGAAAAATTGTAAAAGATAAAGACACGAGAGGAGACTGAATAATACGGAGGCTGCTCAATTGATATTTTCGTTTATTGTCTTTAAATATGAATGATATAGAGTGCCCCAATTAATTGTTACTTTTAATTGATAGCTGGGCCATCTCGATTGCTTTGATTCAGTAATTTTTTAAAATCTTTTTACAGAACCTGTACTGGAAGTGCCAGTCAACATAAGAAAAGTCACACAGTTATTGTAATTCAAATCACAATTATAGCAATTTTGTTATGTTTACATGAGGATATATAGGGTGTTCCAATTAAAACCTCCCACCTGGAAAATATCGGAATTAAAACAAAGAAGAACTTGAGATACATCGATTTTCTTTTCGAGAGGGACACATGATGGCTTAAGTTTTGGTGTCTTGGAAGCTACCCCTTAGGCAGAGACGTAAAATACCTTTAAACTTTAAATGGCACCCTATGTTGAGTGGCACTTCATTTTAAAGCTTTTTCAATTCTTCTGACAACGACATACGCCTTTCTAAATTTTGGTTCGCATGTATCATCATCAACACTTAAAGAATAACACAAAATATCAATGAATGAACGAATATTTTTTATATTAAGTGTTCAAATTACGATCCTCACGATATTTCAGTAAAAATATTGAAGAGTATTAAAGACACTATAATATTTCCTCTTACTCAGTAACATAATTTATGTCTGTCCCAAAATATTTTCCCTAGTTGTCTCAAAATATCTAAAGTTAAACCTATATTTAAAAAAAATTATACCAACGATCCATCAAATTACAGACCTATATTGATTATCCCTTGTTTTGCAAAAATTTACGAAATAATATTGAAAAACCAACTTCTTGTACATCTAGAAAATAGTAATCTATTCAGTCCCAATCAGTTCGGTTTCAGAAGAAATATGTCAACTACACTTGCAATAGAGAAGTTGACTTCATTTATAAACAGTGGGTTTGATGAGGGTAAGTATGTGTGTTCGATGTTTGTTGACCTCACCAAAGCCTTCGATTGCATCAGTCATAATATACTTATTGACAAATTGCAATTTTACGGCTGTACTCGCGAAAGTATATTATTATACTTATTATATTACTACACTTATTCAGTCGTATCTCTGTCATAGACAACAATACGTGGTTCATAACAACTACAAGTCAAAAAGATTAAATTTGAATTATGGGGTACCTCAAGGTTCTGTACTGGGACCACTACTATTCCTACTGTATATAAATGATTTTCCAAAATCTGTGAGAAACGACGTGTTCGCGATTCTTTTCGCTGGTGACACTAACTTATCCATAGCCAATAATGTTTTGGATGATCTGACGGTGGACATTGCAAAATTATTATGCAAAATCTATCGAACCGATTTTAATGAAATTTGGTGTGATAATTCTACTTAACATGAAGTTTTTTTGAGCCAAGTATAAAGGTCCTATACCCAATTTAAATACCCCAAAAAAATTCCCTAAAAAGTATTGTTTTTTAACCCCATTTTTGCGATTTTTTCGATTTTTACCATAATAAACATGATTCATTCGATTTGTAATTAGACACGTATTGTAAAAAATTTAATTGCAAACATTTTTTTCCTGACGTCATTCTGTAACGCCCTGTATACAGACTTAAATTTCAACATATATTTTGAAAACTAATCGTACTATGACCTATATTTATACGAACTTTTTTTCTTATTTTCAAGTGATCTATTAACACTCAAAGTTTAACG
>NW_019421963.1:0-1204 GCF_000390285.2 Anoplophora glabripennis
GAACAAAAAATTACTGTAAGTACTCAGTGTAAATTTGAAAAAGAGCAAAAAAAATGACTAGCTGCTGTTTTGGAAAATCAACGACTACTTTGCGAATATTGCGAAAAGTACCTATGGTTGCAGGTTTCTTTTTAGCTCAATATATGCCCATGAAGCCTATCAATTTTGAAATCGACCGGTAGAACCGTTTTCCTTTCCTGAATCGTCAAAATTTTATATACTTATAAAAAAAAAATTTGAAAAAAAAACTTTTTTGCGTCACCTCTTACTATTTCACATTGAATATTTCAAATGTCCAATTGTTGAAATTAAAAAAAAATATACTGAAATTTCAAAATTATATTGAATCGTTTTTTGTTCAGTTTTGATGCGATTTTTTCTTCGCATGCCGTATTTCATCGAGTTAAAATTAATTGCATTAATTTAAGTCGATACCCCCAAGTGAATCTTCATGCGTTTTTTTACGATACGATTTATTGATCCTTTTTTCGAAAGTTCTCAAGCCTTTAAAAAAAAACAGTTTTTTTCAAAACTATTAATTTTTTTCATTAAAAAAATGATAATCTTAAATTTTATTAACACATTTTGTTTTCGATATTTAACAAGTGTTCAATGTGGAATTGTGAAAAAAATAGTGCAACAAAATTTTGAAATATTTGATTTTATCAGTTTTGATTTTTTTTCAATATTTAACGTGAAATTGTAAGAAAAATAATGAAATTTTTTTTGTTTAAGAAGGAATAAATCTGCTCTTTTAATTATTTATACCTAAAACGGTTCGATTTCAAAATTTACAGACCTCATGGGTAAATATTGAGCGAGGGGCGATCCGCTGATGTAATCTTCGTACGTTTGCCCTGGAATCTTTATGTAATCTACGTAATCTTATCTGTAATCTATGTAATCTATCTGTAATCTACGTAATCTTATCTGTAATCCTCGCTGTAATCTATGTAATCAGCTAATGAATTTCGTCGATGTAGTCGTTGTACAACGCCCCCCCCCCTACCTCATTTTCCAAAGAATGCCACAGAAACCTCGACAGAAACCTATATGGTGCGATTGGTGTGTTCCGAAGGGCAATCCGCCAAGGAAAAAACAGACGAAGATTACAAAATTTCTGAAATCTCTTGTAATGTATCTGCAGATTTCAATATCAATTCAAAAAATATTACAAATTTCATATAAATAATCAAGATTACAA
>NW_019421963.1:2953-4416 GCF_000390285.2 Anoplophora glabripennis
TGTGGGTACACATGTTTGCAAGTGACCCATATTAGAAAGCACAACGTCAAGAGCGCCGCAGGACGCCGCCGGACGAACCAGCGTTCCAAGAAGGGCTGCTGATGCCGGCCACCAGACGCGTACCCGATATACGACCGACTTCAACCACAAGGCACTCTCCAACCACTCTCCAACGAACATTCACCCTGTTAACACGTCTTTTCATACACAAGTTTTCTGTACACCAGTTTTCAATAAAATTCTTTATTAGTACCGTTGAGAGAGCGTTTATTTCTTGCTGTACAGCGAAAGCAACCCTCAAAAGTAATGGTAAAAATAAATAGCGAAGACATCTTCTAAAATACTCTACATAGAGGCATCTTCTACAAGTATATCCTGTAGCTAAAATTTTACACACGGTAGTGTCAACATAAAATGGCACACCCTGTATACGGTTTATGACACTAATCCTTTGTCTACAATATTACCATTGTATATCTTCCGTTTGTTTTAGAAATTACCAACCAGTTGGTGTGTGAGTGGGCAGGCTGCAACAGCTGGCTTAATCTTCACTCATATTTTCGTGTCTCTTAGCGCCTAAATCCAATTTAAGTAAGTAGGTTTTCGCGTTAAATCATATCAATCCCATGTTTATTAATAAACGTCCGACTCAACTGAAAAATGCCATGTTACTTTGCTATTATAACTACGTTCAATAAAAAAATCCTAGTAGAAGAAAACTGAGTGGGTAATACCCGAGTTTGTAGAAGCAAAATAAAAACCACAAACAAAATATAAAAACAATATCATCAAGTAATTAAAGAAAATTATTTTTAAGGCTTCAAAAACGTTAAATAATAAATTATAAAAATGAGTTTTATAGTTGAAATGTCAGGCGTAGAAAAATGTATCATTGTAATTTAGAAGCACATGTACAGATAGGTCGACAAAGGGTTAGTGACCCTTGTCCCATTTGACCTCATTATTTACTCATTCGAGAGGCGTCTGGTTCAGAACGTACTTTTATGCTTTCTTTATTTTCTTTCCTCCATGTGCTGCATCCAGAATCAAGGTCATTGCCAGTAAGGCACAGCTAGATGTTAAAGAGTGTGTTTCTGTGTGATACTTTTATGAATTAACAGATAAAACGTACAGGGTATCAACAGTATATGCAAGAACGATTTTCTCACAGCTTAGCCAAGACGGTAAAAAGGTAACATTTTTCATCTCCATATACGAAAATCTTTTCGGGGCATGTGTTTATTTATTTATCTATTAACAGACTTTTATTCCAATTTTATCCTACGAAATATATTAGTTGAAACAATAGCATTACTCCTATTGAAAGTGACGTTATTTTCACTTAATTTTGCAAAGGAAAAAAATGGCTGGGGGATTTCATTCATAAATTAACTCGCTGTCCCTTGTTCCGTCTATATTGTGGCTCCAAATATAAAATATTAAAACTAACTATTTAAATGTAA
>NW_019421964.1:0-4410 GCF_000390285.2 Anoplophora glabripennis
TTGCACGTTTTCCTTTCATGTCTCAAAATTATGTAACCTATAAGAAAAATTGGACTTATTTTCATTCAATTTTACTCAATAATGTATCAATATCTATCCACCCCGAATGAGTGATATTTTCCTCTTTTAGTATGAGTACAACTAAAATTTTATGAATGAAACTATCACTTTTAGTTCAAATATTCAAAATGTGTAAAATTATCAAAATGCCCAATATTGACTAAAAATGTAGGTACTCAATAATTTCTGTCAACACAGTCGCTCTGTACCTTTATTGCTTTCGATGTATCCGATGTTAATACCGATGTATTTACAGTGTACTTTTTCAAATTTAATTAAACCGATAATTAAATAACTCATCCAAATGTGAGTTATAATTCAGTTTGAAAAGGTTCATAGTGTTGAGATTTATCAATAGATATAATGTTTTCATTCAAACATTTAATTTTTACTAAAAATTAATGTATGGTAATACTTTGTACTTTCAGAACTTATTATTTACTTATTTACCTAAATATATCGTTCAAAACTAGGTACTTGTCATAGTTTTAGACATCTAATTAAAAAAAAATGGCGATTTGTTAAATTGAGTATTATTACAAATTCATGAATCTACAAAAGCAACACTGTCGTTCTTATCTAAAACTAACTTTCTGACGATTTTTGCATCCATTTTTATTAGGATTAAACGGAACATAGCACTCTGTAACTATAGGTACCTACCTATACCTACAAATCGTATAAATGTAAGCTGACTGTACACAAAAGAACCGATTACTTTAATAGAAAGTAAGTAATTGTTATTTCGGAGTAAAATGTAAAAAAAGTACTTTTCTAGGTAGATACCTATCTGAAGAAACTGTCGGCGCATAATCTAATGGTTAGTTCTAATCGAAAAGGCAGTTCTTAAAAAAAAATTATTTCTAAATGTTAAAAAGGGCAGTTGCAAAATTTGATTGTTTGAAGTACTATGAAATTGAAATAAAATATTTGCACAAATTTTTCGGGCGCTTTCTTTGAGCTAGCTAGAAAATTCCTAAGATTTTCCCCTGGAAACAATAGTGGTATTATTATTTAAATATACATTTACCCTAAGAAAAGAACTTAATCAGGAGAAATTAAATTTGTAGAGCCAATTTATTCATTTACATATTTCTGGGCACGATGGGATGTTTGCATTTTCTGATATTCCCTTAAATGTAATAATAATATATGGCAAAAATCTTGACCGGCATTTTTTTGCATTACAGAATTGACAATTGAAATTTGACTAATTTGACGCATGCATGCTAGACAGCTAGACCATGCCTTAATTGTGCCGTCTGTTAACAGGAAACTCAATTAAAATCTCATACCATTCTCCACCTTCTTTTATCGAGTAGAAAGACAAAGAGAAGTTACATAAATAAGAGGTTATCTGTAATTACATGTAAAAGGGTAAAGAACGATAGTCCCGCTCGATTCTGACCCATCCGAGATCATTTTTCCTGCCAAGATATTGGCGCGTAATAACATGTAAATGTTTAAATATTTACCTAACTAATAGCTTTATTATAGAGTTGTCCCTCTAGGATACTACTTATACCTAGTAGGTAGGTACATACTTGATGTTAAGACAAATTAAAAAATTAGTTGAGCGGAATTTATTAGAGGGAATAAGCCTTTTTTGCATTTACCGATACCAATTAATAAAGATACTCAATAATTTTAAAATCATAGCACTATTTTATTTTATTACTGTTATAGGTATTACTGCTCTGCGAAAGCTATTTTATTATTTTTATAAATCGTCAGCGAAATGATTTAGTCATTGAAATTAAATTTCCTATCTCTCTTTCGATTTATATTATTTCATAAGTCATTTATACAATACAGATATGTAGTAGAGACTTAAAAAAATAATTTAAGAATAATTATTGTCTTTTATAAAATTAACTTATTTTATTGTTGCTGTAAATAACGAAATAGTTGCAACGAATAATAAAACAGTGCTTATAAAACTTTATTATAAGAATCGTTTACTATTTTTGGTTCGTATTTCTGTATGAGGTTCTATACAAACGTTTTATAACACTTATGTGTCCAAAATAAAGAGGTTTATATATGCAATATGTTTATTAGATATTCAGTGAACAGTAGTAGGTAGTAAATAATTAAGATATAATGTACTTAGTATTCAGGAAGTAGTTAAGTATATTTTAAAGTTAGATTAATTTGTTACCGAATGGTTACATTATAGTATGTTAAGAATTGTACAGTGTGTCATAGATCTCCTTATGGGAAAATCTTTTTAAATTTTTCAACAACTTTTCTTGAAAAAATACTGTAGTCATTAATTTTGAAATTTACCTTTATTTTTTTAGGAAATTACTAATTAATATTTCAAGGTTTCTTTATGCTGCTATAATTTAGAATTTTTTTTATGTCCTTTTTATGTACATTTTCGTTACTTACGCCCCAAGATTTTTCTTAATACGGTATTAAATTTTTTTTTTAATAAAATCGGCGAATTTTACATATTATATGATTTTTCATTTCGTTCTTAACGTACATATCGTAATACTTACGTTAATAACATATCATTAAGTCTTTAACTAATGATTATTATTGTTTATTGTGGGCATAATTCAATGCTGGTTAGGAATTTAGTCCGCAGAGTAGTTGTTTCGCATAATATTAGTTAATAACTATATTTATATTACTCAGTTCCTGAAATAAGAGCATGGAGGACAAATTGGAAAAGTGTTTCTATATTTTACCCTGTAACTTGCTTTGTTTGCAGTCATGAAAAAAAATGGCGACCTTAAAACAACTTTTGTTGGTTATCATTTGAACATGGGCGTAGCTACAATTTTTACTTAGAGTGCTCCCAGGCCTGCAAACACTGTGGAGGCCTAAAAAAAAAGCTCTCGCTATTAGCGATATAACGAATAGATATAAAATTTGAACACGTTTTATATTAGATCTTTTTTTCCTGGGGTGGACACCGGGTTTTCTGTATGGGCCGTGCACACCCCTGCCCCTCCTAAAATAGTAATAAATATTTTGTTGACAAAAAAAATAACAAGCCAAGCGCCGGCCTACCATGAATTAATATGAAAATAATAAATTTAATGCTGGTGGCCGTTGAACATCTAATTTTTTTCATTTAATCATGTGAAAAACTAATATGGCGTCTATAAGAAAAAAAAGTTGTGAAGGTTAATTCAAATAAACAAAAAAAAAAATCTTATCAAATGATGTCGAACAAAGATTCTCAATACCAAAAATTTAGATATGTAAAATATTTCAAACCGTACAAACAAGATTCCTAATTATTGATATTGATTATTGATAACTAACAATGAATTATACTAGCAATATCTAGTAAATAATTGTCTAAACTAAAATTAAAAATATGACCAAATATTTTAATGGAAGTTGGGTTTATCTAGCCCATAGAGTAGTTGTTTTCCGCAATATCGATAGTTAGGAACCTTGTCAATGAGATTATACGAGTATACACACATGGAAAAAATTATCGAATATTTAAAAATGTTCATAATTTCTTCCTGAAAAAATAAATTCTGATGAATTAAGTCATTTACACACTTAGTACTAGGACAAACAGTTTATTTTACAAATTTCATGTGAACACTGTTGAGTTTTTCTGAAAAGAAAATCGTCAAGAAGAACTATTGCTAAATGTTATGAAAATGAAGAATATTCACTATGAACTTAAATGCTACGTAGATGACCAAATCTTAGTCTTTTGATTAAAATGAGAGCACAGTTAGTAACGAATATTCCCTTCTCGAGCTGTAATTACTGTATGCATCATTTTAGGCACAATACTAATTAAAATTTAAATGTACTTTTGTGGAATTGCATTCCATTCATATTGTGCTGCAAACCAAATTCCTCTATTGTACTGGAAATGGGATTTCTTCTTCGTATTCGGCGATTTAGCTCATCCCACATGTGTTTCATCGGGTTTAAGTCTGGACTATATGGTGGCCAATCTAATCTGTGAATCTGGACTGCATCGAGGTAATTAGACACAACGCCAGCAGAATGTGGTTGAGCGTTATCGTGCATTAACATGAATCTTTCATATCCAGTATGGTAAAACATGATCTTGAAGGATATTTTCGATATATCCTCTCAGCAGTCAATCGTACAATCACTTCCACAAGGTCGGTGCGTCCCTCCAAAGCATTATGCCGCCACCTCCAAAACTAACGCTATGTATGAGTTCGCAGCTGACGTACCGCTCTCCAACTCTTCTGTAGACGTGGTTTCGTCCATCTAGCTTCCATAATTGAATTCTAGTCTCATCTGTAAACAGAATATTTTTCCACTACTCGATATTCCACTGAACATGTGCTCTGGCTACTGGCAAATTCTAATTGACGCGTTTTGTGATTTTGG
>NW_019421965.1:0-4451 GCF_000390285.2 Anoplophora glabripennis
TACCACCCCTATAAGGTATGTTTTGTCCAAGAGCTTTTGGAAGACGATTATGATAGGCGATTACAATTTTGTGAAGAAATAACGTGCTTCGGCGTTTTAAAAAAAATTAACTCATTCAAAAGATATGAATTTTACTCCGTACTTCTGGCCATCCCTGTATATCGTTCTAGCAACCAAGCAAATTACTGGTATGAAAATCATAATTTCGTCCTATGATCGCAAAAGGTGCGAACTATTCTGCTATTTCTAAATATGCAAAAAAATGGAGATAAAAATATTCGAAACAGTTATACTTTTTTAATATCTTCGACATTCGTTGAAATATCGGTACAATCTGTCGATATTTGTTGAGATATAATTCTAAGAAGACGCCTGCGTCACTTTCTTGGAATTAACCGCATTCGACACTTGAAGTAGAAAGTCATTGGCGGTGTGGCGTCACCGTAGCAACTTGCTGTGCATCTGTATTTTGCAGTTACGAAGGTGTGTTTCTTCGTAAGTGTATCGTCCTGTGCATTTTCAGTGTAATTTCTTATTAATATTATGAAAATAACGCGGAAAATTTCAAACTTCCTTGACTTGTTCTTTCCTTGGAATTCTATCTCAAAAAATATTGTACGGACTGTACCTTATTTGGTATACATTTTTAATAGTTTTTCTATCTGCGATAGTCAAGCAGCGTAAACAAGGCACCATGTGATTTTTATTTCGTTCAATTTTGCATGGTAAACATATTCATTACGTAAATAAATTATATAGAAACCATTACTTACGAAATTTTGAATCTAGTTCATGTAAATTCGTCAAACTCTACGCCCACGTACCCCCCTTACCCGCTCGTTTTGGGGCCATAAGCAACGTGAACGTTCATAAAGGGGAGTACCCCTTTCTCCTGATAACCTCGGTTTTTGAATCCAATTCTGTTTGATGATTCAATGACGTCCTCAACAGTCAGAATGAAAAAAATTTATTAGAATAGAATATACAGATACGCGTGTATATCTTATCGTGACCTTTTCCACACAAAAAATTGTTATTTGATAAAAAAACGAAACCTTCATTTAATACATCAGAAAATTGTATTAAATATGAATTTGTAATAATATGGCTGTGTTCACAGACTTCTAAAGCCATGCTCTTTTAACGGTACCTCTGCAAGTACTTCTAGTTATCTTAAAACACGGTTTACCGTAATTTAATTGCCATTTGTATATCAAGTAACGGAACTCAAGGCAAAATACGACATGCGGGAAATTTTTTCACTGTTCGGTGAATAGAGATATGTGGCAGTAATGAGAAAATCTTAACTGCTGATATTGGTTGCTAGTCACAATAGTCACATAATAATTATTTGTACCTATGAGATTTCGACCAAGTATACCTTTTTTACTTAAAATTGATAGGAGAATAGACGCACTAATACGAAACGTCAATGTACAGGGTAGCAAAAAAGTTAGGGTCAATTTAATTTAAGCGTACCCTTATAGATGGCGCTATACAAGCAGCGTTAAAACAAATGACATATTTAAATTTAGCATCCTAAAAAAACCCGCATCCCAAGTTTTATGCCAACATTCAAATTTGTTTGGAAATTATTCCTAAAAAATCAAAAAAAAAATAAAAAACTTTAACATCCTGTATATCAAAAACTAAGCATTTGTGGACCCACGTTTATAGGAAAAAAAGTCTTAATTTTGACCTCAAAAATACGCCCCTAAATTCTTTGAACTGAATTTTGAATCACCCTGCATATTAAGAAAAATAACCTGTAATATTATTTTGACAAAATAATCACCACACTAACTCTGCTTTAAAAAAATCATATTTTGAATAAGTTCCGTATAACCAAGAGCATGGCTCTCGAATCAGAATATGTATTCGGTAGCATCAGGTACGTTAAAAAAAATTAGTCAAAGATTCGCCCTTTAAATTTTGTACAAGTTCTTAATAAACACCCTGTATATTTATACAAGGTGACCCAGAATTATGTACCGTAATTTCTAGGGGTGATAATACATAAAAAAAATAGTAGTACCTTTTTATGTACACTATTTTTCAAAACTCAGTAATAAAGGAATTGGGCGTCCCTGTAAAGAGGTGAAAAAAAAATCATTTTTTTAACATCTTACGAACGCTTTTGAATTATATTTTAGGGGTGTATAGCTATACTTATGACAATTATTTTTATGTTACCATTTATTCTATCCATTGACATTATGGGGTAGTTTTGCGTGGTAAGTGTGAATTTATTCGTCATAGGTATCTTTTTTAAATCGCAATTTTTTTTTAATATTTTAAATACAAGTGCTCGTTAACTTATAATCGTAAATTACTCGAGAACGGTGATATCGAAACGTAACAAGAGTACCTTTTTTACGTAGAATAGGTAGTCCAGAAAATACATTTTGTAGGAAATATTTTTAAAAAATTGTAAATTAAAAAAGATGTGATGAATAAATTCACACTTACCACCCAAAATTACCTTATAGTAAGGGATAGAATAAATGGTAACATAAAAATAATTATCTTAAGTATAGATACTCGCCCCTAAAATATAAACCTGTTATTGAAAAGCATCCGGAAGATATTAAAAGAAATTGATTTTTTTTCATCCCTTTACAGGGGGTGTAACTCTTTTATTGTTGAGTTTAAAAAAAAGTGTACATTATTTTTTTTCCCTAGAAATTACGGTGCATAATTGTGGTCCGCCTTGTATTAAAGGTAAATATACAGGGTGATTCACTTTCTAAAATTAGGACTTTAACCATCGATAGATCTCGTCAAAATAATCTCATTTTGAAGTATACACTGGTAATAGTTTAAATAACTAGATGGATTTCAGAGGGTCTAACGACACTTGCAGTGTATGATAATTCAATAAACAAAGAAATCTAAATAAAATATTTAGATAAATTTGGAACAAATACACTGAAGATGAATTTTTCGAGACAAAACGTCTGAATCTGGTTAGGGCTGAAGCAGTACAGTATTGGGGGTCATGAAGGCTTGCAAAAAATGTAATAAAATTTCCAGGGTCATATTTAAAAAAATGAAGTTGATGAAGGTCCTGGAGAAACGAAACGTTACATATAAAAATTGANTTCGAAAATTAATCATGTTAGCCTTGATTTTTTAGAGGCATAATGTTGGTCCCCTGATTACGCAACTTTGCTCCCATTTAAGCTACTTCGTACCTCTTACCGTTTCCGAGATCCCTGTAATAAGAAGCGAATTTGTAACAGCCTGTATAGTTTCCCAGAAAAAAATTATTGAAGTTGTAGTATTTACAACCCTTACATCTACTGTACTGTAGTCTCTGACGTCATACGCGTTTTGCGCTGTACGCAATGCGCTCTCTCTCCAAATGGTCCTAAGTAATTCCGAATAGTGTTTACATTAGTTTTTCAAGTATCAAAAATTGTTTACGTGTGTAGCAACTCGGAGTTGATGGATATCGTTTTAATTTACGGTGAAGCAAGACAACGTTTGTGTTATGGCGAAGCAAAACAACATTTGTGTTAGTTCGTAGAAACTGAGTAAGACGGGCCCAAGTGTGTTACCGTGGACAAAATTTTGAGCAGTTGTTGTAACATCAGATACGTCAAATTATTTTATTAATTAACACCACAAATAAAATTTATTAATTAATAATAATAGCTACAAAGTTGTTGAATTTGATGATATGAAATAGGTGTTATAAAATTATATGTATTTATTTCCTTGGTAAAGAAATTCTTTCAATTTTTTGTCCGTTCATGCTGCATGCTTTGCCTTGCGCAAGGTCAGGTTTTACAGTGGACCAGTTTCCAGTGCCTTGCAGAAGTGTATTTTTAAATAATTTTCGAACTGCCCTCTTCGATTTTTTTTACAGAATTGTATTTGTCCCCTGTACATTCAAAATATTTTTTTTTTTTGGATAAGTTGTAAATCATCCTGAATATACATATTTTAATATTCTGGAAAAATACTTTTAAAATTCGTTGGCGGGCCGCATAAACATCGACAGCGGGCCGCGGTATATGCATCCCTGGCTTAGGGCCTAGGGTATAAAGCGTTCTAGCAACTTTGTTTCCAATATAAATATTATTATACAGGGTGATTCAAAATTCAGTACAAATAATTTAAGGGTGTATTTTTGAGGTCAAAATAAGACTAAACACTGGTCCGCAGTGATTTTCTCGAAAACGGTTGTATCAAAAAAATGTAAAGAGCTAAAATTCAAGATCATTGCATTACCGATAAAATGGAGAATACATTTTTAAAATTTTCACGGTAAATACTTAATAAAATTTGAAAATATGGTGTGCATTCAACTTTTCATCAGCCAATATCTCTGAAACAGTTGGACTGACCTGAGAGATTTCGACCAAGTATACCTTTTTTACTTAAAATTGATAGGAGAATAGACGCACTAATACGAAACGTCAATGTACAGGGTAGCAAAAAAGTTA
>NW_019421966.1:0-1067 GCF_000390285.2 Anoplophora glabripennis
TTATGGACTTTTACATAACTTAATAACTGATAAATCTCTTAACTCTACCTCACATGATTTAGCAAATATTTGGTTAACCAATTAGTACTGTTTTAAATGTTTTACGAAACAAACTCACTTATATTAAGAACACAGAAACTAAACTAATCGTTATACTATGAAATGTTCAAAGATATCATTTTAATTTTTATCCACTGACATTGTCTATGGTTTGAAATGAAGTTTTCAATTTCATAAAATGTTTTTACTTCGAATTCGCAACACTTTAATTTATGTTTTGGAGAATATGCTTAGGCAACTGGACTTACGTTTCCATAATCTCTGCATTGGAATNCGTGACCGCTGAACTTAGGCAACCCAACATTGCACGATTGGTACTGGTAACGAAAATTCCCTAAATCTTGGCGTTACCAAAATTAATGATTCGTTTACAATGAACAATGACAAACTGTTACGTCTACGCTCGAGATAATGCGAGCGGTGATTGGTTGAATTGTATCTCGTGAAATATTACACCAATCACAGTCAATACAACAGAATGTTGCGTTTTAATCTTACTAATTTAATAATTTTTAATAAAATTTGATTCAAAGCTAAACTTACATTACAAAAATGAGGAAAAATAGTTTTCCAATAGCAGCATTTTTTCACTTCAAACGCCGTTTTAATCATATTACAAAAAATATTCTTTCGAAATCTTCATTTTTTCATAAAATATGTTAAGACAGTCTAAAATAATTACTTGTGACCTTGATTAAATGTGAATCATCAATAGTAATAGTAAAAAAGTACATACTCTTTGGCTCGATAAATATCAAATCTGGTACTGATATTTCAACAGTTTTAGAAGATATGAAAAAAGTTATTGTTATCAGGTCATCTACAAATCATTATATCTTATGAGAAAAAAGGTATTGTTGAGTTTACAACAGGAATATATCCTTTCATTCAAAAATACATTCATTCATCCAAACTCACAGAAAGATTGCTAAAAACAGGGTCTCAAAATTTCTTAATTATTAGTACTTGATAGCTGCAAAATGTTAGTGTTGTTGACTACACTTAAA
>NW_019421966.1:2925-4422 GCF_000390285.2 Anoplophora glabripennis
GTACGGAATAAAATTCATATCTTTTGAATGAGTTAATTTTTTTTAAAACGCCGAAACACGTTAACTGATTTTGATTTTTTTCCATCTTTCGGTTATATAATAATTAATTTTTCTTCAACCCCCTAACCCCCAGCTACCCCTACTTTTTTTTTCAAATGGAAACATACGGCATTAGGGGGCTCGTTGAAAAGCTTATAGAAAACCGAATCCAGCCATACAAATAAACAAGTTTTATTTTTTCAATAGCAAGGTTTTTAGGGTTGTATAAAACACCTACTTAACTTAACTTAACTAGAAATTAAATTTAATTATCTTCAGTGTTATCCTCCATGAATTTGCACAGAATAAAATAAAGAATTTGAAACTGTACCTATCACTGATAACGGAAAAAATATATATTTTTTATGTTGCGTTTTTTTGGTACCACTTACTTGCCAGGCTTTCTGGTTAATTTTTCGCTTTAGTTGTAAATTGGAAACGTTACTATTGTGTCAAAATCAAATTATTTACTGAATTGCAATCAAGATTTCGATGCGTTGCCTTTCCGACAAGGAAAGGCAAAGCATCGAAATCTTGATATTACTTGGATGTGGAGACAAAATAAGAAGTCAGGCTGAAGTGCGCGATTTATTTAATGCGAAATATCCCGAAAACCAAATCTCGCAAGGGACAGTTAGTAAAATATTTCACAAATTTGAGGAACACGGTACAGTACAGATTTTGCCCAAAACTGGACGGGCACGTGCTTTGAATGAAGAAAAGAAATTAGACATTGCATTAGAACTTGTTGAAAATGCTCATACTTCAACTGTTTCATTGGCCCGCAATCACAATGCTTCTCGAACTGCAATTAGAATGTTTCTCAAACAAGAGAAATACCACCCCTATAAGGTATGTCTTGTCCAAGAGCTTTTTGGAAGACGATTATGATACGCGATTACAATTTTGTGAAGAAATGATGAGGCGGTGTGACGACAATAATGGTTTTCAACAAGACGTACTTTTTTCGGATGAAGCTACGTTTTATTTAAATGGAGTGGTTAACAGGCACAACTATTGCTTTTGGTCCCAGAAAAATCCACACTGAACATGCGAATCGCATACGCATCATCCACAAAAAGTATGGGCAAGTATCATCAACAAACATTCTTTTTTGAAGAAAATCTTACTGCCGCACCCTACCTGGATTTCCTAACATTTGACCTGATACCTGCTCTAGCTGTGATCTTCCCTCATTAAATTCATCCAGATATACCGAATGAAAGAATTTGGTTCCTACAAGATGGCGCTCCCCCACATTTTGGAATTGATGTTCGAAGATACTTAGATCAAATATTTACAAATCTCTGGATTGGTAGACGGGGTATAGTTGAATGACCGCCAAGATCTCCTGACTTAACATCACTGGATTATTTTCTTTGGGGATATTTGAAAGAAAGAGTCTACCAGGACAGACCGGATAATATTGAGAATTTAAAGAACAAGATTAGGGCGGAG
>NW_019421967.1:0-4435 GCF_000390285.2 Anoplophora glabripennis
GGTATTTCTTCTCCTTTATGTTTTTATAATGAGTACCTTATGTTGCAAGTTTTAATAAAAACAGTTACCTAACAGTCACTACTTTGACAAGAAAGCTTTGATCTACCTAGAGTAGTGTAAACTGCAAAATCTACTGTAAAAAAATTGCTGTGAGTGAAAGCAATTAAAGTACGGAGTGAATCTATTGAGTTAAATGATTGAGTTTATTTTCACTAAATATTGAACATTTTAAAAATTTTACTCATTTGTGATAATATTTAAACTGAAACTGAGTACTTTCACTCAAATATAGGTACCCGTTAAATACATTCTGCAGATAAACTCGTATTTCGTGCACTTGTAGCTAAATCGGAGTATATGTCCTCATTATTGAGTGACCCCATCCTATTCTATGGTTGTCGTGCATTGTCTTTGTCTATTGCCATCGTCCCTATTAGACGTGGCGTGATGTATGGCGTGTAGTGATAGACAACTGTCCGTTAATCCGGTTATTTTGATTAAAATTGTGTTTAAATGTCATAATTGAAAACAATAATATATTAATTCTCGATTTGGTTAATAAACGGATAACTAGATTGTTACCTATACTTACTTACGTATCTGTAACGTACAATATAGGTTATGGCAATCTATTCGTTCGAGCACTTAACGAATTCTATTAATCAAGACCTTAAAAAATAGGGCTGAATTGTCTCTAAAACAGATCTGTGTAGAAACCACCATTTAAAGAGAATATAAACCAAGTCCGAGTAAAAAATGGCTCAATAATATTTAATTTTAGAGAAAAAGTCAAATCTTAATTGGTTTTACATCCTCAGAATAGATTTAAAGCCACTCATTTGATAGTTAGCAGAAACTCGACTTTGAGTAAAATTCACTCACTTCTGTTGCAGTAGTTTCACTAATAAAATTTTAGTTCACTCAATCGGGTGTGGACAGAAATTGATACATTATTGAGTAAAATTTAGTGAAATTGTGCGAATTTTTTCTTACAGGGTACTGATGATGAATATTTTCAATTTTATGTAAAAAAATTAAAACAAATGTGCTATTTAATAATAGAAGATCGAACTACAAACTACTATTTCGGAAATACATAATTGATGATGGGGCAAAATTGAAAAAAAAATGTTTCATAGAAGTCAGTGTGTCCACGGTTGAAGTTGATAATAGAGAAATCTTTTTATATTTCGTTGAAAAATAAACACTGACAAATAAAGCAGTTTGTGATAAACGTACAAATAACTATGTACTTTTATGTGAGCCAATATAGGAAACTTCTAATTAAAAAACGATTATATAAAAGCTTGTTTTATTCTTTGCATTTCAATATATTATGCTAGAAACATAAATATCTAATTCATTTCCAACATTTAATATGTACGAATATCCTGAAATGATCTTGACAAAAAATAATCAAGTGAAATTTCACTCACATTCCACTCAGTAATACAGGGTCGGAAAGTCCCCATGGTTCATCGGCCATTACGTGAGAGCGATAAAGTAAGTCATAGAAATCCGTGCCATAGAGAAAGATGGCTATAATGAAGGCGTCTAATAGTCACCGCCCATTTCGCCCCGTATATAAATTTCTGTCCACATTCGATTGAGTGAAATTGTCACTATCAATACAAATAAAATTTTGTGATTTGAACTATTGCGACAGAACTGAGAAATTTTACTCAGATGTGAATTTCTGCCAACTATCTAGATAGCACTTTTTACTCTTCTGAGGATCTAAGAACAATTAACTAATGGTTGACCTTTTCTCTAATATAATTTAAATTTAACTATTACACTGTAAAAAATATTCATTAAAATTTCACTCAAATCTCACTCAATTTTACTTAATAATGTATCAATTTCTGTCTACACCCGATTGACTGAAATTTTCACTCTGTTAGTATGAGTACAACTGAGTGAAACTATTGCATTAGAAATGAATGAGTTTTACTCAAATCCGAGTTACTGCTAACTATCAATTGAGCGACTTTTGACTCTATTCTGAGTATATAAAACCAATTTAGAGTTGAGTTTTTGAAATTAATTCACTTCGCGGGGGCCTCCTCCTGTCCTCGCTGAGACCCGCCGCGCGCCGCCGCCGGCTAAGGCCTATTCTCCTGGCGATCACGCTTTTCTGGAGCCATCTGACGGGCCCCTATCAACTGTGGTCGAGATTACAGAAGCAATATGTAAGTGGTGCCATCTTCGCGGCACCATTCAAATTACTCTAAATTAATATACATTTAAAGTCACTCAGTAACGAGGACATTTACACTGATTTAGGTGCAAGTGCACCAAATACGAGTTTACGTGCAGAATTTATTTAGGCAGTACCTATATTTGAGTGAAAGTACTCAGTTTTAGTTTAAATATACAAATGAGTAAAATTATGAAAATGCCCAATATTGGACGATTTTTTTACTGTATTGAGCAGTATTTTGCTCAGACTTGGTTTTTAATTATCTAAATATTGAGTGAAAAAAGAAATCACTCAAAATGATTCGTTTCGACATACAAGATATTGAAATGAATCGGACGCCATCCAGGGTGTTCAAAAAAACATAGGTAATCTCTTGGATTTGAGTAGAATTTGCACAAAGAACGTTACAGGTATACATAATGTATTTTTCTTCGGTAGTATTATTAACTATTGGGATTGAGAGATAAAAATTGATTTTTCGGTATAACTGCTTTGTTTCTTATTAAATTTGGATAATTTTTTTGTAAAAATTATATTATTTGAAGGTACTTCTATCAATGCATTTAATTTGCCGATAGCTACTAACTTTGGCGGCACTGAAATAAATTCTTGGGTCAAAAGGATTCAGCCAAGCTTTTTTAAAAAATTGTTATGCCTACCCAAAAATCTCATGAAGATGCTCATTAAGTGAAAATTGTCAGTATCTTTAAAGTGTTCATTCAAACCGATTATTTACAGTGTAACTATGAATATTAACTACAGAGAGTTTTGAATCGAAATTTTATATTTTAGGAAAGGAACCTTCTTGATTAAAACACTTATTTTGTATGTCAACGTGACCTCTTCATACAAACTATGAATTTCATTAGGAACAGTCGTTTAGGATTTCAATTAATTTCCATTAAATGTGCAAACAGTCTATTCTAATTTCTACATTTTGCATAGGTAAAATAATATGTTTATGTAAAATTAATTTAAGAATTTATTTAGAATTAAAATATTTGTGCATATTATGCCAAATATAGAGGAAAATATTTTATGCCTCCTCGCTGGATCAAGTTTTCGACTCAATTTTTTTTATTTGTCTGACAAATAGTAAAAATAGTATGTTTCTAATTAACTATATGTATCGAAATGCATTACTAGGCAAATCATTATAGCTTTTTTTCGGGAAAAAAATACTATTAGGAGTTTATCTGCGGAATATTGTTCAGAAACGTGTTATAAACAAAATATCAAAAAATCTACTCGAGACTAGTTGGGAAACTTTGTTAAAACAATGGTCAAAATTATGGAAAGTAGTTTTTTTCGACTGGCGTAAAAAAACTGTTATTCATAGAGAAAAAAAGGTTTATACAAAAAAGGTAGGTATTAAATAAATCTGTAAAATAAGACAAGTCCGATTAAATTCCGATAATTTGTTTATGCGAAAGAGCCCAAAAATGGTCGAAATTGTCCGCTTTTTTCAATGGCTAATAATTAATGCAATTCTCATCGCAGACACTTGTAATTCAGGATTTTTGAAGCTTTTTGCACCCTTAATAAGTGGTAAAAATTTCAGCCCAAAAACTTCATTACCTTGGCGTTGGCGGAATTTGTTATCTAAGAAGATGCTATTTTCAATTCATTTTTCCCAAGCTCACAGGCGTTGTAGGGTTTCGATCATTAGTTGTTTTTGTACCTAAATAGTTGTATTGACATANTCTATGTCAATACAACTATTTAAATACAAAAACAACTAATGATCAAAACCCTACAACGCCTGTGAGCTTGGGAAAAATGAATTGAAAATAGCTTCTTAGATAACAAATTCCACCAACGCCAAACCAATGAAGCTTTCGAGCTCAAATTTTTACCACTTATTAAGGGTGTAAAAAGCCTAAAAAATCCTGAATTATAAGTGTCTGCGATGAAAATTGCATTAATTATTAGCAATTGAAGAAAACGGCAATTTTCGACCAATTTTGAGCTCTTGTGCATAAAAAAATTATCGGAATTTAATCGGACTTTTTTTCATTTTATAGGCTTATTTAATACCTACCTTTTTTGTATAAACTTTTTTTCGCTTTTTTACGTGAGTCAAAAAACCACTTTTCCATAACATTGACCTCTGTTAAAACAAAGCTTCCCAACTAGCCTCGAGTTGATTTTTTGATATTTTGTTTATAACACGTTTCTGAACAATATTCCGCAGATAAACTCCTAATAGTATTTTTTTCCCGAAAAAAAGCT
>NW_019421968.1:0-4416 GCF_000390285.2 Anoplophora glabripennis
ACCAACAACATATTTTAATTATTTATGACCTCAATTTTCTTTATATAAATTATAAATTGTTCGCCGAATTACGTCTCGTCATGTCATCGATATTTTTAAATTTTTGTTTTCGCTTCCTCTTTACGCAATGATCTATAAACACATTGTTTAATAACACGAAAAATTGTGGACACTGAAACTTTAGTCAATATGTGAATTCTTTTTATAAATTCATTATCTGATTTTTCATTTTCTTCCTTTTTTAAACAATCGTAAATATTTAAATTAAGACGCTGACATTGACATGTAAATCTTTATTTTACAATTCTAAATCTGTTTCATCAACAACCGATTCTACTAATTCAGTATTGTCTGGCGGTATTTCATTTTATTCCGTTTCAAAAGGTCTCCAAAATGCCATGTTGTAATAATATTAGTAAACAAAATATCCCTCCTATTTCTCCGTTTCGCAATTGTAATATGAATGATTAATAGGTGCCTACAATAAATTAAAATTACCTGAATCACATCAAATTCCGCATTGCTGCACTGCACTGCTAGGCAATTTGTCGACAACGGAAATTTATGGTCGGTCGTCCAGTACGATTGCGTGTGTGCGGCGTTTGCCCGCGCGCGTATTCTTCAACTGGGCGGCCAGACCTGTATATGGGTATGGCCAAATAAATATGGGGATAAGTTTTTCAAATATTTCAATGCCGAGGAAGCTTCTGATACCTTCGTCAAAAGAATCTCCCGCCACGCCCGCCGTCTCTCGGACCCATTGATTCACGGCACTGTGGACCTCATCGTCGCGTCGTTACACACCTTCAGAGAAAAGAAAAGATGAAAATCAAGAGGTGCCAGGACAAGGCTGTGAGCGAAGTGGTTGACGATGTTCTAACTGAATGAATCTAAGAATTGCTTTGTGGCGTTGGCTTTGTGGCGACGTGCATTGTTATGCAACGCGCGCACACCTTTCGTTAACTTCCATGCAGAAAAAACCTAAAGATTTGTGGACACACTGAGTTCATCTCATCCAAAATCAATCGACGGTCGTCACGAACAATTTCTTCGATCTTGTTGATGAGGGACGCCCACTTCTTTGTTCATCATGAAAATTCGTTCTGCCCGCTTTATACTCGCGATACCGCTTGTACATTCATCGCACCATCTCCATAGACAGTTTTGACTTCGTTAATCTCGAACGGCGCCTTTCCCGCAAGTAGAAAAAAAATTACGTTCCTCACCTCGCCGCTGGCGGGATTCGGAATAGCGGCACTTATTTCAACACGCCATTACAACAACAGCTCTCAACTGATTGAGACAAATGTGCACGCGTTCTGCTTACAACACCTTGGCCTTGAAAGCAATGTTGCCAACTTTGTCGAAAACGAAAACCACAGAACATCAGAGTCCCAGTACCCTTAGGTACCCACTCTGTGGATATGCCTGGTACCGACATACATGATAAGGAACTTTTATTGTATCTTAATACGTAATTTCTCTTTGTAGTGTTACAGAGTTTGTTTCATTTTCAATACGTATTTTTACACAACTTTATAAACAGAATTTCCAAGATATTAATTAGGTATTTATTAGTACATATCTACATTTTTATGAATTTGAAATCATTGTTAAAAATTTATTTTTTTTATTATTTTCGTTTTGTGAGAAATAAAAATATAAACAAATGTTTTCTTTACGCACTTTTTTCAGTATGATTGATCTGTTCAGCGCAAGGGTTGTTTTAATTAATTTTATTGTTTTATTTCATAGGTGGTAAAATACCCCAATAAACAGAAAACAAATAAGATACCAAAGAATTTCCCAAAATTATATAATCTTGTAAAATTACTGCGTATATTACGGCAGGTATAAGTACAACAACCAAAGTTAATCGCGAAATTAAGCCATTTATTGATGGTACTTGAATACAACGAAACAGGAAAATGGATGTATTTCCTTAAGTGCAGATTAAGTTTTAAATTGCACATAACAATTTCAGTTTGAATTTTCCTGTCATTAATTCTGTAAAAAGAACAGTGACGACATAATACAGGGTAGTCCAAGTTCTAATCAGGAAACTTTGCCAGTAAACATGGTTTAATGTGGGCTGTACAGCGCTTCATTTCCCAGTGTATTAAAATTAAAAAAGTTTACTACATTGTCTCGAATAGTGGATCGATGAAACTTGAGCTAATAATTTATTTAAATAGAAGTAAAAATTGCAAAGACAAATTGTAGTGGTTTGAAAGAATTGGATAAAAATTATCTTTTGGGATTCTCCAAATTTTTGTCTAAATGAACGTACAGCAAAAATATATTTTGTAACACTTGATTCATCTCTTTAAAGGAACAAGAAAGTCCATATACAGGGTGTTTAAGGAGGAGATGTACATACTTCAGTATGTTATTCTACGTTAAATTTTAAGTAAAAAAATTCCGATGAACTGGGGTCTGAAAACGCATCGTTTAGGATATACAAGATGTTAAATCTAAAAAAATTAATTACATTTTCTTTAATAACTCTCGACTACATTGAGTTAAATTCATGAAATTTTGTATGCGGAGGTTTCTTGGGACGTTGCAATTCAAATTTTATGGACGATTGGCTGTATCTCCCAGAGGGCGCCACAAACGACCATTACGATCCTTTTAAATCGCTTCAACTTTTTTGTGCCACGGTGCATGTCATTTCGGAATAGAAAAACATTTTCCCCTATCTTTTCTACTTAAGAAATGTACACCTTATTGAAGTCTCTGTTAAAAACTGATCTAAAGATGATGATGCATGCAAATTATGTATTAGAGTGCTAATTATGTATCAGCTTCGTCAGTAAAAAGCATTATTGGAACTAGTTGACGATTAGCGTTAATTTATTCACAAAATTCCAATCTTCTGGCATGATCTCTTGGTTGAAAATTTTTTACGTTTTAAATGTGGAAAGGATACAAGTCTTGTTTGGGTAATGTACATTTTTTTTTCATTGGTATTTTGGTTATCCGCTCTTTCAAAATGATAATGATTATTTGGAAGAAAACCGGATTCACGTAATTTGGTAAATGTGTTAAAAAACACCCTTGCATTTGGAACCGTTCTCCGATATTCTCTACGAGTAACCCACGAATTTCCATTGGAAAAACCGTACCAAAATAACATGCATTCTCACTATGCGTAAATATGTGTGGCATTTTTAAAACCTGCATACAAACATAATGAAACCTCCGCATACAAAATTTCATGAATTTAACTCAAAGTTATTAAAGAAAATGTAATTAGTTTTTTTAATTTGACATCCTGCATATCCTAAACAAAGCGTTTCCAGACCTAAGTTGTTAGGAATTTTTTTGCTTAAAATTGAACGTAGAATAACATACTGAAATATGTACATCTCCTACCGAAACACCCTGTATACAAATTATTATAATTTTTTACCTTTGGCAGAAAACTTTTTTAGGGGCGCCTAAACTCATTAAATTTTATTGCTAGGCGTTTTTATACATGTTCAACTAACTTCGGAAAAACTATATATTTCTACGCTCACACGGTTTTTCCCGATTTAACCTTGAAATGGCCTTGACACTGACATAATAGAGTTAAACATATACCGGATTCCGAATCAGTAACCCCAAAAACTCCTTTAACCATAAACACATTTTGTACCTAATATGTATCTGTATTCGTTTCAAGCATAAAACAAACAGATTAAAATATTCCAATACTGATGAATTTTTTCTCGGAAAATATGCTTNGGGATGCAAGTGATTTTTGAAAACAGAATATCGACATTTAGCTTTATTCATTAATGAAATTTGGCATGGATAATTTAAAAACAATGGAATTCAACCAGCTTATGTCAAATTTACAAAAATTCATACAGAGTGTTTAAAAACGTGTGGCCAATATTGTGACGTTGAACTTGAATTTACTCAAATATTTCAAATGGTAGACCCTGCATATTATTACATTAATGGATGCAGAATTAAATTTACTTTAATATGATCGCTTACTTTAATTTAATCGCCTCGGTAGCGCAGTCGGTCGAGATTGCGGTGGCAAGCATTTCTCGGCTAGGCTTCCTACTCTGGTCCGGATTCGATCCCCGGTGTCGGCACTGGCAATGTCGATGGATAATGGGTGTCTGTCCGCGTTTTTTCAAGTGTAGCCCCCTTCCGCACAAGCCTTTGGCTTTTGGATTTGGGGGTTGTCTCATTTCTGTGGTGTGGTGTGTTTTTTTTATGATACTATAGTTCCCTATACCCAAAGTTAACAGTTCTTGTGTAAATTGAAAATTATTGATTTCAACACAGAAAAATCTACGAGTATTGTGGGTTTATTTAAAGCATCGCCCTTTTTAATTTAATACCTATACTGAATTATTGTTTTTGATGAATGTATAACGATAACAAAAATTACAGTTCATTAATCAGACACCG
>NW_019421969.1:0-1633 GCF_000390285.2 Anoplophora glabripennis
TTGATGTTTCTTGTTACGTTATAAAACAAATCACAGGTAAACTACTAGATATGATGATAAATAAAATTGACATGAGAATTCCTGGTAACATAAAGCTAGCTGACCCAAATTTCGAGATACCTGAAAAGATAAACCTTTTAATAGGAGTAGACGTTTTCTGGAAACTTTTGTGCGTCGGTCAGATAAATCTAGGCACGGATAGTCCGATATTACAAAAAACGCGATTCGGATGGATTATAGCAGGTCCTATCAATAATTTTACGCAAGAAACGGTTTGCAACTTTTCTAAAAATATCGACGTTCAAGACGATCTATCCAAATTCTGGGAAATCGAAGAGATAGATTCAAGAAAACCTCATTCAGTCGAAGAAGAACTTTGTGAAATTCACTTTTCTGAACATTTTACGGGTGATAAGGACGGGCGATTCAGTCTCAATACCGTTTAAAGATAGTTTGCAAAAATTAGGCGAGCCACGTAATTTGGCAGTTAAAAGATTTTATCAAATAGAAAATAAATTGCAAGCAAATGAAACGTTGCGTAAGTTATATGTAGATTTTCTCAGAGAATACGAATCATTAGGTCACATGACCAAATGCGATGGTAAGCTTAACGTCAACGTACAATGACCGGCCCGGTTATTCAAGATGACCTACTGTCCATTATTCTGTGGTTTAGAATGCATCCCATAATCTTATCAAGTGACGTGAAAATGATGTACCGACAGGTTTTAGTAAATTCTGAGCAACGAGAATTGCAAAAAATAAATTGGAGAGAAAATCCAAATTCTGAATTATTTACCTACAACCTAAATACCGTTACATATGGATTTAATTCCGCGTCTTTTCTTACCATACGATGCATACAAGAATTAGCTAACGAATGTAAGTTGTCGCGTCCTAAATTGTCCGAAATAATTTCCTCCGACATGTACGTCGACGATCTTTTAACTGGCACTGATACGCCAGAAGAAGCTAGAGCTCTGTGCGCAGATATTTCTAAAATTTTAGCCAAGCTAAGAACATGGCGTTGTAACGTTCCGAATGTGGTTAGCAGCGTTGCCAACGATATGATATCAAATAATTTGGAGTTCACAAGTAATAAAGAACAAAACTATAAGACTTTAGGTCTGACATGGATTTGTGACGTTGACAATTTAACGTATACGCTAAAATTACACGACGATGTTGGCTCTAATAAGATAAACAAAAGGTCAATCTTATCACAAATAGCGTCAATCTTCGATCCGTTAGGACTTTTAGCACCATCCGTTGTGAAAGCAAAAATTTTGTTACAAAAATTATGGGCCGAAAAATTAACGTGGGACGAATCCTTGCCCGTCCAAATACATCGCCGCGCGCCATTATTCTATGGCTAGAAATTGGCCTCAATGATTTGGGATCGAGGGGGATTATCCCTCTTTATCCTGCCTCATCTCGTGTAGGCCTGGACAGCCTTCGTAGGTGGGCCCCATCCGTCGTCTACCCCGACCGCAAATGCGGCCGGTGTAGGCGCTTTGTGGGACCTCCTTTTGTCCTGGCTGGGCCCCGCCGGCTAGGGCCCTTTCTTCTGGCGCTCTTCTTGCTTCGCCGGCTCGTCTGTGTAAACCCCGGGGGTAGTGTCATGTTTATGTGT
>NW_019421969.1:2083-9115 GCF_000390285.2 Anoplophora glabripennis
CTAAATCAAAGGTGGTTTAGAACTATGCGGAACTTTAACATTAGCCCGGTTGTATACCCAGGTTAAACATTCCTTGAGTATTAATATAGATAAAGTTGTATTATGGTCAGATTCTACCATCGTGTTAGGTTGGTTACATAGTGCACCGAACCTATTAAAACCATTCTAGATAGCCGCGTTGCGGAAATCCAAAAACTTACCAATCCGAACGCATGGCGTCACGTACCGACAAGGGACAATCCCGCAGATTTTGTGTCAAGGGGAATTAGCCCGAAAGGCATTGTAGATTTAAGTTTATGGTGGAACGGACCTGCGTGGTTGAAAGAAAATGATACCGCCTGGCCAAAGTTGAATTTAAAATTAAGCGATCTTGATTTACCTGATATAAGAAAACGAAATTTACTGTCTACTCATAAAAACGAATTCAATTTTCCATTTGAAAGATTTTCAAACCTCTCTAGATTAACGAACAATGACGTATATGTTAAGATTCATCCACAATTGTCGTAGACCAAATGAATGTGCCGTTTCTCTATTGAGTGCCGATGAGCTCGAACGAGCATTTAAAACTTTGATAAAAATCTCCCAAAGAAAATCATTCCCGATCGATTATATTAGACTTTCGCAACAAAAAACTCTTAAATCTGATAAAATTTTGAGCCTTAATCCATTCATGGATGATGATGGTATCATTCGAGTGGGTGGACGTCTAAAAAATTCGAACTTTTCATTCAATAAAAAACACCCATGCCTTAATTTCATCAAAACATTATCTTACTCAACTGATCTTTGAATTCGAGCACAACATTTTATTACACGCTAGACCACAACTACTTTTGACTCAAGTAAGAGAAAATTTTTGGCCAATCTCCGGACGTAATATAGCAGGAAAGGTTAGTCGAGGTTGCGTAAAATGCGCTAGATTTAATTCTAAATCAATACAGCCCCTTATGGGTGACTTACCTGCATCGCGCCTGCAACCAGCCGCACCATTTGCCGTAACGGGTGTGGAGTATGCTGGTCCATTTTTGTTAAAAGACCGAAAGGGTCGCGGAAGTAAAACTTCAAAGGGATGGATTTGCTTATTTGTTTGTTTCGTGACTAGAGCCATCCATTTAGAAGTCGTAACCGACTTAAGTAGTCAATCATTCATACAAGTTTTGAAACATTTCATTTCGCGGCGTGGCAAACCCACTGAGTGTACTCGGACAATGGTACGAACTTTGTCGGTGCATTGAAGGAATTGGGTACTTTTATCGGGAGCAACTCCACAAACATAACGGAAGGATCTCTGAATTTAAAATAAGGTGGCATTTCATACCGAGTAGCTCACCGCATTTCGGAGGCATCTGGGAAGCCGGTGTCAAAACCGTAAAATATCACTTAAGACGTATTTTAGGCAACGTGTCTTTGACATATGGGGACTTTTACACTTTGCTTGTCCAGATTGAGGCGACATTAAACTCTCGTCCAATTTCCCCCTTGTCGTCCGATCCTGAAGACCTTTCTCCATTAACTCCAGCCCATTTTCTGGTCGGGAGACCTCTTACGGCAATACCTGAGCCTAGCCTACATGGCATACCAGAAAACAGACTTTCTCATTATCAACATATACACGTATTAAACCAGCATTTCTGGAATCGTTGGAGCAGAGAATATATCGTCGAGCTGCAAAGGCGTTCCAAGTGGATGCATACCCATGGCCAACTGCAGGTTGGACAACTTGTACTGATAAAAGAAAATAACGTTCCACCAATGAAATGGCGACTAGGACGTATAATTGAGGTGTTCCCGGGAAGTGACAAAATCAATCGTGTTGCTACAATCAAGACCACTGACGGTGAAGTTCGTCGTGCCTTCTCCAAAATTTGTCCCCTACCAGTGACTTCCTAGTATGTTGAAAGCCTTTGCTTCCAAGGCGGGGGGCATGTATACGCTAGTGTTAGTGAGACTCAGACGGAGGCTAGGCGCGTTATCGACCCCACTCCAGAAAATCCTAACGGCCGGCGTGCCTCGATCTCTCGTGTGTTCTGAAACAGTAATGCATTGAACTCTTAGCAAGACATATGCTTCTTTGTTTCATTTATTACAATTTTGTTATTACTTACTGTGGTGTGTTGGCAACAAAGCAGGAAACGTAGCTGCGTCAGCGGAAGCTGTCACGTGGTACCGGCGATGAAGGACCGCCTTCGTGCTCACGCAGGGAGGGCGTCGTTGCCTCGCCTGTGATCAAGCCGGACCCTTTCCGGTGTCTGCGGTTAATGTTAATGTGTTATATGAACTTTGTATGCGACATTCCCCGTAATATATGAGTACGATAAATCATAGTGGGTTTTAACTTACTCCCGACCTAAAACACCACACTTACAATAAAGTCAATTCAACGAAAGAAATTAATAATTACTGTCCACTAAATCCCAAACAATAGTACTTATGTGTGTGCTATTAATGAGGTAAAATTATAAAATGATAATCTGTTATATTATTCAAATAAACGTATGTTCTGATTGATACAACTACTCTATGTATAAATATCAAAATTATACAAGTTAAGGGTTCTTATTGGTTGTAAATCGTATGGCAAAAATAATCACAGTTATTTTCGACATCTTCTATATTGCTGGTTTTTGTTTTATTTTTGCTCGCAATTTGATTTTAAGAGCACCAATACGATATTTTATTCAAGTTTTATATGTTGATACCAACGGTGTCGACGGCGACGCGTCCATCACGAAAAATTGTATTCGATAATTGTAAAACGGTGTTCGCAAAAAAGTGCCTGAGTTTTCAGATGCAAGATGCAAATGGCGTTTTTTGACATTTGACATCTCTATGACTTGTTTGGTTTGGCGTTTGGCGGTTCAGCTATCAGAGGAATAATTTCATTTATTCGTCTGATGTTCAGCTTTTGGTGACTGTGGGATCGACTAAATTTATTTCTGTTCTATAAAAGGTAAGATTATTTAAAATAATATGTTCTTATGTTAAATTATATTTCAGCGCCTCGTCCTTCGAGATCACTAAGTAGTAATGCTTGCATTCCATGTTCCTTCCGTACCTAACTTCATTATGTTTGTGTGTGTGGTTATGATTACACGTTTCATGCGTTTCATACTTTGCAAATATAACTTCTTGTTTTCTTTTGCAGATAAAACATGGGAAAACACAAATCACGGAAAAGATCCCATTCTAGATCTCCTGGGACCTCCCCCGGGAGAGCCAGAAATCTAGAAAAAAGGATAAAAATTTTAGAGGAATGTTTGAGAATACAAAAATGGCGGCATCATAAAACACCCAGTAGGTCATGTAGACGACAGGAAAAATCTCGGACACATAGTCTGGATAATAAAAAACAAACCTCAGTAACATGTAGTTCTGTAGGTACAAGTAGAGGCAGCAGAAGATCAAGTAGATCCCCAAACACTCCACATAAAAATATACGGACATGTCGTTCGGTAGTTACCAGTAAACGCAGCAGATCATGTAGATCTCCACAAACGTCACATAAAGTTGGTCGGACATGTAGTCCGGTTACAAAAAATAGAATCTCTCGAACACGTAGCCCAGAAGATCCAGATACATCAGTCGAGGGGAGTAGACAGTGCCAGTCCAAGTAGGAGGGAACCCGACTCAAATTACAGGAATAATAAAGCATATGGTACAGAGACAACAGAAAATTCGGACAGCTCGATCGAATCAATATATGGCGGTAGCCAAATTAGATCAGAACGAGAGGGTTCACCAAGCGGTATAAGTTCACAAAACCAAAATATGGAGCCCGTATTAGATATTGAGTTAGATTCAGAAACCTTAGAATGCTTGGGAACAGACCCCTCAGAAAAAGAGAAAGACGGTGAGACACTTCACCCAGCTATTGCTTCTAGGCGGCAATATATTTTACAGAATGGGGAGGACAAGGAGAATGCAGAGGCACTGAATAAGAAATATCCCAAACCAGAAAATTGTTTGGCTCTTAAAGCTCCTAACCTCAATCCAGAGGTAGGCCTCCTTCTAGCAGAAATAAATAAAAAGAGAGAAAGAAGATTGATACAAATACAAAATTATATAGGTACGGGCATGACAGCGCTAGGAACAGCAATGAATGAGCTACTTAAAGGAGGTTCAAGTAAGAATAACCTAATTTTGGAACATTTGAGTGATGCAAGCAAAATGTTCGCAAACACTCATTATATGACATCTCTAGAGAGACGTTCAAACATAGCTCCATGTCTGTCAAAATCTGCCAAAGAAACGGCTTTTTCGGCCCCAATTGATGAATATCTATTGGGAAAAAAATTCAGTGAAAAACATAAAAACTTAAGACAAATACAAAAATCTAGTAATGAACTAAAAGCTACAACGATAAACCAACAAAAAACTAGCATAACCCATAGGAACAAATATAGGTTCAAACAACAGCCGACGTCTTTAAACAGGAAGGGCCCATCTTACATGCCGAGGAATGTGAGACAGAAAGGGCATCTACCTCAGAACCAAAGCAGAAGGGAGATAAGAAACTACACGAGGCAAAGAGGACATTAGAGGTAAGTACACAAGCAGGTAGTTTGAAAAATTGTTTTAAAGAATGGCAAAAAATTACCAGTAATCAAGTAATTTTAAAATGGATAAAAGGATATAGACTGCCTTTTGTTACAAAACCATCAAGAAATAAGGTATTACCTAACCCAGTAAAGGGTCAGGATCAGGGCCAAATATTGGAGTGTATTCAAACAATGCTGAGACAAGGAGTTATAACCAAAGTACACCCCATCCCAAGGCAATTCATATCGCCCTTCTTTATTTCAGAAAAGACAAATAAAAAAGTAAGGTTTATTTTTAATCTAAAGAGACTCAATAGACACTTACAACACCTACATTTTAAAATGGAGGATTATCGAACTGCCATGAAGCTTATTTATAAAAATTACTTTATGTGTACAATAGATTTAAAAGATGCCTACTATTCGGTATCCATTCAAAGGAACCATAGGAAGTTTCTGCGGTTCTGCTTCAAGAAGGCAATTCACATGTTTACCGTTTGGAATCGCCTCAGGCCCATATGTTTTTACAAAACTAATGAGACCAGTTCTGGCTGCACTGCGAAATAAAGGAATTATGTGCTGCCTATATTTAGACGATTTTCTAATTGTAGGACCAGACTTTGAATCCTGTAAACGTTATACAGAACAGGCAACAGGCAACAAACGAATGTCAATACTTAGGGTTCATTTTTAATTCTAGGAAAAAGACCATTAGGATCCCTGAAGGGAAAAAAGTGAGTATTTTAAAAACAATTGANGGTAAGTACACAAGCAGGTAGTTTGAAAAATTGTTTTAAAGAATGGCAAAAAATTACCAGTAATCAAGTAATTTTAAAATGGATAAAAGGATATAGACTGCCTTTTGTCACAAAACCATCAAAAAATAAAGTATTACCTAACCCAGTAAAGGGTCAGGATCAGGGCCAAATATTGGAGTGTATTCAAACAATGCTGAGACAAGGAGTTATAACCAAAGTACACCCCATCCCAAGGCAATTCATATCGCCCTTCTTTATTTCAGAAAAGACAAATAAAAAAGTAAGGTTTATTTTTAATCTAAAGAGACTCAATAGACACTTACAACACCTACATTTTAAAATGGAGGATTATCGAACTGCCATGAAGCTTATTTATAAAAATTACTTTATGTGTACAATAGATTTAAAAGATGCCTACTATTCGGTATCCATTCAAAGGAACCATAGGAAGTTTCTGCGGTTCTGCTTCTAGAAGGCATATTTTGAATTCACATGCTTACCGTTTGGAATCGCCTCAAGCCCATATGTTTTTACAAAACTAATGAGACCAGTTCTGGTTGCACTGCGAAATAAAGGAATTATGTGCTGCCTATATTTAGACGATTTTCTAATTGGACCAGACTTTGAATCCTGTAAACGTTATACAGAACAGGCATTAAAGTTAATTGAATCCTTAGGATTTGTGGTCAATTATCATAAAAGTACACTTACACCTACAAACGAATGTCAATACTTAGGGTTCATTTTTTTTTTTCGGCGGTGGTCAGGCCGAGGCTACAGTATGGGGCCTTGGTCTGGTGGCCGTGTGTGGACCGGGTGACGGTAGCCAGGAAGTTGGTGAGAATCCAGAGACTTGCCTGCTTAGGTATTACAGGGGCAATGAGGACGACCCCAACTGCCGCGTTAGAGGTCCTTCTGGGGCTGCCGACCCTTCCTACATGGATTATGAGGGAGGCGATGGCGGCATACCTTAGGATAAGGGACGCCGGCGGTTGGAGAGCTAAAGGACGCACTGAGGGCCATGCTGCCGTGGCCCTCAGGGCGGAGAGGGACATCCCAATATCCGCCATGAGGGTTACGGAAGCAGAGGACCGGTTTAGGTTAGGAAGGAAGTATGTCACCACTTTCCCCTCGAGAGAGCAGTGGAAGCAGGATGGTGATATGTTCTCCCCGGGATCCCTAGTGTGCTATACTGATGGATCTCGGGTAGAAGACGAGTTTTCAGGAGCAGGAATTTATCTGGAAGGCAGCGGCATCCAGGAAAGCTTTTCACTGGGTATGTATGCTACAGTCTTCCAGGCTGAGGTTTTTGCTATTTTGATGGTAGCAAGCAAGGAGGAGGTAAGGAATTGTGCAGAGGAGAAGATTTTTATCTGCTCCGACAGTCAGGCCGCGCTCAGAGCGGTTAGCTCCCCGAGGACTAGGTCTGCCCTTGTCCAAGAATGTGGAGACGCTCTAGAGTCTTTGGCCAGACGAAAAGAAGTAGAGTTGGTTTGGGTCCCAGGCCATAGGGGCATCCCTGGTAACGAGAGGGCGGATCAATTAGCTCGTCTTGGGTCCAGGGGACCTGGACAGGGACCTGAACCAATCTTAGGTATCACACGAGGCAGCATTAATGGGGCCCTCAATAAGTGGGCCTATCAAACTTTAGGTCTGGATTGGAGGAGAAATAGAGGATGCAGGCAGGCCCATAGTTTTATACATGGACCTAGCAAATCCAAGACAAGATGGCT
>NW_019421969.1:9477-32236 GCF_000390285.2 Anoplophora glabripennis
TCTATTGGGGTAGATGCGTTCTCTATTAATTGGGCGGAAATATTTTTTTATGCCTTTCCTCCATTTTGTCAAATACACAGAACACTTAATAAAATAATAAATGATAAAGCAACCGGAATTGTAATAATCCCACCATGGGAAACCCAAACATGGTTCTCATTGTTTAAAAAATTACTAATAAAACCTCCTCTAATTCTACCTCGTAATAGTTTAATTTTACCTTACAGATCTACATTAACAACAAATACTATGCTAATGGCAGGAGTGTTATCCGGGATGTGTTTTTGCAAAGAGGAAATTCTGAAGAAACGGTAGAAATAATTCTAGAATCTCTAACGAAATCAACCATAAAGCAATATGAAGGGGTTTATAAACATTGGGGGGAGTTCTGCAAAAGACAAGGACTAGATGGATTTAGAGCCAAGGAAAACGAGATTATAAAATTCCTGAGTGATATGTTTCAAAAGAAAAAAGTGACGTTTGGAACATTTAACACTTACAGATCTGCCTTAAATCTTATTACAGAAGACAACATAGGAAGTAGTACAAATATAAAAAGATTTTTGAAAAGAATATATAGATTAAGACCACCAGCTAGACGATACAGATTCACGTGGGAACCACAGATGGTATTATCTATGTTAGAAGAGAAATATCCAAATGAAAATCTATCCCTGATAGAACTCAGTAAAAACACAGTAACGTTATTAGCACTAGTGACAGGCCAACGACTCCAGACCTTAACAAGACTTAGGGTAGAAAATATAATAATAACGTTAGAAGGAATACAAATTTTGGTACCGGATCATATCAAAACGAGTAAGGCAAATGCAGAAAAATACCATATTTTAGAGAAAAACCAGAGATTTGCCCAGCCAAGACTTTGACTGCCTATATAGAAAAAACCGGAAGAATCAGGAAGGATGTCCAAGAATTTCTCTTCCTATCCACAAAATTACCGCGCAATACGGCTACAACTAGTACTTTAAGTAGGTGGATTAAAAAAAAAACAACTCTCAAAGAAGCAGGAATAGATACAAAAATATTCAGCGGATATTCTACAAGACATGCTTCAACATCCGCAGCTTGCAGAAATTGCATAACACTAGAAACAATAAGGAAAACGGCGGGATGGTCGGAAATATCGAAAGTGTTTGCACAATTCTATAACTGCCAATTAAAAGACCAATTTGAATTTGCAAAAGCTGTATTCAAATAATACAAACAAAATGTACAATAGTCTATTTATTTTAAACAATAAATCACTGTTAATACGGGGGGAAAAAATCAAATCTTTAAACGGCTACTTAGTGATCTCGAAGGACGAGGCGCTGAAATATAATTACACGATTAAACGAACTTACCTGTGATGTTCAATCGTGATTATGGGTGCGTTCGAGTTCTATAGGAGCAGAGCGAGCAGAGCGGGCACAGAGCAAGATGACGTGGTAATTGGAGTGTTTGGGTCTCTTGAACCTAATCGAACGGTAGCGGGTAAAAACAAAAAAACTTAACCTAAAAATTGCAATTATTTCTTTTTATAGTACTGTAATGGATTTAATAAAGTTGCACATTATTCAAATTGGAGTTGAAATGTTCTTTGAAGACGATGAAGAGGAATATTCACCAATTTTAGAGAAAGTGTGGGGCTTTGCTGAAGAAACTGTACCTTGTTTTAGTGATCGACAGTTTCAATCCCATTTTAGATTAACCCCAATAACATTTGAAAAGTTATTACAAAGAATTCATTCAGTGAACACTGGAAATGGGAGGGTTGGGGGAAATCCAGAAGTAAATGCTGAGAAACAGTTATTAATTTGTTTATGGTACCTGGCAAATATTGAAAGTTTTAGGTAAATTTATACATATTACCTATATTTTATAATAAAGCCTACTGTGTTTAATTTGTAGGAGTGTTGCGAATCGGTTTGGGGTTAGTAAATCAACAGCGTGGCACTGCCTTTACAAGACTTGTAGAAAATTGATAGAAGTTAATACAACATATAAAATTATTTCTTTTCCAAATGATCCAATTAGAACAAATAATATAATAAATTCATTTAGGAATATAACTGGTTTTCCAGGTAAATTATTTTTTACTTCAAATAAATAGGTATTAATTGCTCTACTGCTTACTATGAAGATTATTGTTTCAGGAATTATAGGAGCTATCTATGGAAGCCATATACCAATTATAACTCCAAAAGACCATCAGGCTTCATATGTGAATAGAAAAGGGTACCATAGTGTTGTTTTACAAGGTATATGTGATGAAAAAAAAAACAGTTTTTGGACCGTTATGCTGGAGAAGCCGGAAGCATCCATGATGCATGTCTTTTCCGCAGGTCTGAAATAGGGCGGCAATTTGGCATATTACAATTACCACAAGATAGTCATTTGATAGGTGATTCAGCATATCCTCTAAGCACAAAATTGATGGTACCATATAAAGATAACGGACACCTTAGTAACATACAAAAAAATTATAATACTAAACATTCCAAAAGTAGAGTAATCATAGAACAAGTTTTGGCTTTACTGAAAGGCAGATTTAGAAGATTAAAATTATTAGAAGCTGTACGTCTCGATTTAATACCTCTTACTATCATTTCCACATGCATTTTGCATAATATATGTCTATTACATCATGACATTCCAGAGGATGTTAATGTGGATGCTGAAATTGAGGAGGAAAGACTAATGAACCCAGAATACATTTACATCGGCGAACACAATCATAACGAAGCAATTATGAAAAGGAATCGTATTGCTAATAGTTTATTTGTTATACAGGGTGGTCTGTAATGAATGGATCAATCATAGAGTAACTGTAGACTGTAGACATTAAAATAATAATATTTATAGTTGCGGCAAGAATTCAAACGACTTACGTCGTGAACAAGTGAATAATTCATTCAAAATATTTGAGAAACTACAACTGAGAATAATAAAACTATATNCAAAAATAGTAAAGGAAGATCTGGACTGGTGGAAAAAAGTAATTCCAAAGGCAGTTAATAATATAAGGCAAGACAAATTTCAAATTGAAATTTTCACAGACGCGAGTCTAACAGGTTGGGGAGCCATCTGTGAAGGCAAAAAAGCAAATGGGTGGTGGACAGAAGAGGAACATGAACATCACATTAATTACCTAGAACTCTTATGCGTTTTTTACGCTTTGAAGTCATACACAAAACACCAAAAATCAAAACAAATCTTATTAAAAGTTGATAACACGACAGCTGAAGCCTATATTAATAGGATGGGTAGTGTATAGTATCACATGCTTCCGAGTCTCACAAAGGAGATTTGGAAATGGTGCGAGGAAAGAGATCTATGGATACGGGCAGTACATATTAGTTCAACAGATAATAAAGAAGCAGATAAAGAGCCCAGAAAACTTCCACTTGACACAGAATATGAATTAAGTAGCTTTTGAAACAGTTATAAAATAGTTAGGATAACCATCAATCGACCTATTTGCTTCATATAATAATAGAAAATGTGAAAAATACATTTCACGGAGGGCTCATCCTGACTCTATTGGGGTAGATGCGTTCTCCATTAATTGGGCGGAAATATTTTTTTATGCCTTTCCTCCATTTTGTCAAATACACAGAACACTTAATAAAATAATAAATGATAAAGCAACCGGAATTGTAATAATCCCACTATGGGAAACCCAAACATGGTTCCCATTGCTTAAAAAATTACTAATAAAACCTCCTCTAATTCTACCTCGTAATAGTTTAATTTTACCTTACAGATCTACATTAACAACAAATACTATGCTAATGGCAGGAGTGTTATCCGGGATGTGTTTTTGCAAAGAGGAAATTCTGAAGAAACGGTAGAAATAATGCTAGAATCCCTAGCGAAATCAACCATAAAGCAATATGAAGGGGTTTATAAACATTGGGGGGAGTTCTGCAAAAGACAAGGACAAGATGGATTTAGAGCCAAGGAAAACGAGATTATAAAATTCCTGAGTGATATGTTTCAAAAGAAAAAAGTGACGTTTGGAACATTTAACACTTACAGATCTGCCTTAAATCTTATTACAGAAGACAACATAGGAAGTAGTACAAATATAAAAAGATTTTTGAAAGGAATATATCGATTAAGACCACCAGCTAGACGATACAGATTCACGTGGGAACCACAGATGATATTATCTATCTTAGAAGAGAAATATCCAAATGAAAATTGTAACGAAATTTTTATTAATTTCGTTTCATTTATTTTATTCACACTGTATAACGTCACTTTTAATTTAACACCTATATTTACTCCTTAATTACTCCCGACCTATCCCGTGCTAACTCGACGAACAACCCGTGTCGTAGAACAGCCTCACTTTAACGTAGATGGCGTAGCACCGGAGTGATTATAAGCCGTGACCAACCTACTCTCTCGCTTCTTTTCCCTTTTGTCATCGAAACGAACGAGACCTTACTCGCGACCATTCATTTTGGTTTATCGTGGAAGAACACCGGAAATTTTAAATCTGGTATGTAACAAGGTGTTCGTTAGAGACAGAGACTTAGTAAATGCAACCTTATCGTGAGATGCTCCTCACGATACTGACGTGTATCTCGATAGCGGCTCCTTTATATGAACATTTGACTGAGAGTTGTCGAAAACTAGCATTATTCAAGTTTCTTAATCTCCAATCGAATGATGATTTCTTCACCTCTGAAATTAACGGGTTCGAAATTCTGATCCAACACGTTGATTGTAAGCGTGCTTATTTCAGTTCTATTTATCGGTAGATAGATGAGGTGATTTGGTTCTTCGGCGATGGAAAATCCTGGGTCGACGCGTACAGGAAACTCGTATATAGTATGTGATGGTCTGCCGTTGTAGAAGGCTCCCGAAGTAATGTTACAATCCAGGTGGATGGTGTGTACTTTTATAATATCCACAGGTAAATCCGATTTGTGTAGGTTCTTGGATTTTAGGAATTTGTTTGAAAATCCCAACGTCCTACCGATATTACCTTCGGTTTCAAAGTCCACCCCGTATTTATCGCTGTATATTTCACACTTTAGAGTGTTATTGTTAGGTTTTAGCGAAAATATCTGATCGACGTTGGGGTCTTTCTCGATTTTTAGTGCTTTTCTAATATAATTTTCAATGTCCCGAATCTCGTAGGCACCCTCGATAAATTCTATAATGGTTTGCTTGTTTTTATCGGTTTTATCGTTGTCCTTGTACAATATAAATCTTTGATGAGCTTCGATGTTAGGTATGCTGTTGTACGAGTGAAAACGAATAAGAGCCAAGCCGTAATTGAATTGTGGGTCTAAACGTATGATTGGGTTAATGTTGGACGTTAAAGTGGATGTACGACTCTTTAGCGCCACTATTGTAGACATGACTGACAAATTTCTTCTGGTATCGTTGCTTTTATAGAGAAACTGCAGGCATAAATGTCCACAACTTATCTGATCATAATTTTGATAACGATCAGCGTTATAGATTATGTTCACGTTACCTACTCCCAAGTATCGGATCAGTTCCTTTGGTGGCTTCAAATGATCGAAACTGTCAAAGTATTCTACGTTGTTACCGTTTTTCTTATAAGCTACCCAGTGAGTGCCTATTGAAAAGGTGTTTAAACAAGTGGGACAATGAAAACATTTATAAAATTAAATACAGCCAATTCAACACCTCAGTCTCAATCAATGGTCGACAGATTTAAGTTAAAAAATTAGAGATGAACAAATTAAAATTGGTGGTGTTATTAATAGTCGGGGTCGTGAAGATGATTCGAACAATAGACTACATGCCATGCACGGATGTAGTAACACCTGCCGACATGACTTTAGCAGAGAAATTATTAACTGAATCCACTCCAATTGGATACCGATTGACGGATTTTTATCCTGGAACTCGGACAGGTACGTAAACAATATTAGATCAATAAATTAATGCCGATTTCCTAAAGAGCCGTTAATATTTCTATTGCTATCAACAATTAATACTGTTGTAGAAATTACATGTTAAAAATATTCTTAAAATTAAATCCATTCATAACGAGACTAAAGCTANAAATGTGAACGGCAATATTGTACCGTGTAATTTAAACTTCAAATCATAGTCGTAAAATTCAATAGTTGTCAAATATACATATATGTCACTTAGAGCAAGGGCTATAGCTAAATTAGAAGATAATTGGTCTTTGAGTGAAGTGGCTGCTGATTTAAATGTCAGTAAGAGTTGTATATTTTATATTAAACAACGCTGGCGAGAACAATAATTACAAAGATCTATCAGGCAAGGTGTCGGGAAGGTTTCCAGTGACGCGGAAGACAATGCCTTGGTCGAATTTATCCATAAGAATACCCTCTCTGTGTTACGCCACTAAAAAAAGTCTGATTTACTACGATAAAATCCAGATGAAATTTCCATAACAACCAAAATGCGTTCACATTTGGATGGCGCCAACCGTACATTAATCATCAATTTTTTTACCAATTTAATGTTCCACAGAAATTTTAAATATATTTAAAAACTGGTCATATCTTGCTATCTTTTCGTTATGTCGTTTTTGTACTAAATTTTCAACTCTATGTCTCTTTTTCATGACATTTGATATACATTTAGATGTCGATGGTTGTTCATTAGGTTCCAGGTTAAATTCATCGTCATCTAAAACAAACACAATGGTGACTACACGACATTATGTGAACTTAATACTAAAAACTATATATTTGGGTTTAAATGTATCAATCTACTTACTATTACTTGAAGCCTCTTTTAAAATAGTTAATCCACTTGAACTACTACATACAGCAACTGGGCTAATCTCTGGTTTTTTAGCCAGTAAACCATCCATGGCATTCAAGAATTCCCAATTTTTTCTATTACTTCCGCTAGTATTGTTATGATCCTTAATTTTTTTTATACGTTTTTTTTAAACCTTTCCATTTGTTGTCAACCTGATCTGGTGTTATTTATTTTCCCGTAGTTTTTGTTAGCTCTGTAGCAATTTTGATCCAAACTTTTTTCTTTAAGCCTGAATTTAACATTTCTTCATGACTTTCTACAAGTCTTATTGACAATAAGACGTGTTGTGGTGCCCAACGAAAAGTAAGTGTCAGTAATATCGGCAGGTGTATTTTCTGTTTCTGTAATATCCTGTATCTCTTGTTCACCTATAAATAGTAAAATGAATATTGTGTACACATTTAAGTAGCTACTTACTAATTACGTGCTGTAGTAACCTTTTGTGCAAATTCCATATCTTAAAATGAAATAAATTTTAACTGTTGTAATCTCAAGCATTCATTTTAGCTTACCTACTTCTGCTCTTACCGCATCTTCAGGAGATACCATACAATTATACGTAATATTTGTTTCAGGATCTAATAAATGTATCGCTATTTCGTTATTCATATTTAAAGGGAACTATATTTTATCTATACCAACGATCTTAGTTGTTTAAACTAGTCGTTTGTGCGTTTTTCAGGTTATATTGGTTATGTTTTAATTGACTCCCCGCGCTCGACCTATAAGCTCGACCCCAAAGCACCGAGAAAAGCGAGCGCGCTCGGAATTCACGCTCTGAACCGTTTCGAACACAAATGGGTACCACTCCGAGCTTAAAAAAAACGCCTAAAGTCATTTAGAGCGTGCCCTGAACGTTCGGAGCGTCAACTCGAACGGCCCCTATATGAAGCGCCTCGTCCAAAGAGATCACCTCCCACCACGACCCATAGTTAGAAAATATTTTACCCAAATTTTGAAAGATATTTTTCCCTACAACTTTGAACTAAATGAAGTTAGGTACGGAAGGAACATGGAATAAGAATAAGGGAATAGAAAATATTTTCTTTAAATATGTGTGATCAGAACCCTGAATGCAAGCATTACCACTTAGTGATCTCTTTGGACGAGGCGCTTCATATAATCACGATTGAACATCACAGGTAAGTTCGTTTAATCGTGTAATTTTTGCATGTTAGCAGTGTTATTCAAATCAGTCCTTTGGGACTAGTTTTAGTACTTTTAAGTCTCAGTTAGTCCTCTAGTACCCCCCAAGGCAATTTAGTCCCCGAGTCCCCACATGTAATTAGTTATTTCTTTCAGCCTTTCCTCTACTAGAGGGCGCTATAGATTTTAATGAGTAGGGGACACCGGGGCACAATGGTCATAGGGGCACAGTGGACACTTTTAAATAACTTTATTTAGGATAAACATTTCGTTGTTGCCATCTTTCGCCGATATTAAGAATTACGTCGCAGTCACGTGTCTGTAATACTAGCTTCGTATGTTAATCAGTTTTGACTAAGCAGTCAATGTGTGAAGTAGTGGTGCGACCTGTAAATTATACGACGGCGCCTCACCCTCAAGATAACTTTGATAAACTATGTAGTACCGCTTTAGGTGCTAGTTGATCACACATTTTATAGAAAGGAACGCTACCATTGCTGTTCCGTTCTGTATTACTAATACTCCGTGCTGTAACTATCTTTATTACGCTTTTTGTGTGCTAGAAGATCACGTCGCGTTTGTGATAATTAGACTAGTCGTGAAAAAACCCTTCAATTGGAAAAAATGCTAAAAGCGTTGGAACGACGCTTTAGACGCCATAGTGAATCCAGATCACCCGAATCCCCAACGTCGAAAAGGTCAAAACATTACGACAGAGGAAGCTTAAATTCAAGGGGTGATCGAAATTCAAGGCAAATGCCAAGTAGCTCAACACCGGTTCGAAGTCCCAGAGACTCGACATCCTTTGGCCAAGAAGGTTTTACCCCTTCTTTAACATTACAAGATGGCTCGGAAGGTTTTACCCCTTCTGTAATATCTGCCAGAAGTATTGAGCAGGAAAATGCCCCCTCACCAAATATTAATAATAGTATATTGGTGGTACATGAACCGGGTTTGGATGAAGAAGTGTTGAAATGCTTGGGAGAAGACCCTGAGAACGCCAAGACCGAAAAAGTGGAGCTGCACAAGGCATTGTCTCCTAGATGGCAGCATATGCTGACAAAAGGTATATCAAAAGATAATAAATTAGAACTGCTGGCGAAATATCCAGTCCCAAGCAACTGTGGCGGGTTGCAAACGCCTACATTAAATCCAGAAATAGCCCAAGCCGTTTCCGATATATCCTTAAAGAAATATAAATCGTCGCCTCAGAACCAGCCTATTCTTTGTCCACTTTTTTCTGAAAATAACATTTTTATGCCAAATTATTCCATGTCCTTAACGCTATCCGCCAGTATATTCCATGTTCTCAAACGTCAATTGGTTTTGTAAATAAGAGGTGCCTGTTTTATTCTATGTCCATTCAACCTTGTTAATGTTCGAACCGTATTAGTCTAAGTCCGAGCGCCCAATCAGAACCTTCACAATAAGCGTCACGTGAGGACGTAGAATAAACTAGAACAAATATTTTGATCATAACAGTTCGACCAGTCACCTTGTTTGTGCTGGTGTGTTGGGACCAATTTTTTTACGATTCAAGCAGTGAAAAATTGCGGATAATATGAGTGAATCTGAAGAGTCGCTTGCCGACCCCTTTGAGGACTCCGGGTCAGAATATCAGCCCTCGATAATCGGCGAAACACCAAATGAGTGAGTTACGTTTGTAAAAGTTCTATAGGTTAGAATGCATGTTTGTTTTCAATTAATTGTTTTAGTTACGATGTAGATGATATTTCTTCTGATCTCGTCGTTGAGTCGCAAAATGATGGCAGTGCAGAAAATTAAATCGACATTCAAAATGAGGGCGTTGCCACAGATAGTCCAGGAAATACAGAAAATGCAGCAAAAAGGTATTTTGATTTTTAATTAACACTGAAACAAACACGAAAGCTTAATATTTTAGCACAACTGGTACCTCGTCTAAAAAAACAAGGAAACGGAAGGGCGATCCTGCAAAATGGAAGAAAAACATAAGAAAAAAATTAAGACAAAGTGGCCACGAATATGAAAACTGCCGTGGTGATACTGTTGTGGGAAAGATTCCTGTGAGAAACTGTTTAAATTGTCGCTTTAAATGCCTTGACAATTTTAGTCTGGAAGATGTAGAGCTAATTCATAAAGACTTTTGGAGTAATAGTAACAGCGAAAAGGCCTATTTTTATGACAAAACAACTGAAAGATTTTTTGTCGAGCGCAAAAGGAACAGAAATTTGCGTCAGAGAACAAAGACCTACTCTTTTACTCTTTCAAATACTTTTTCGAAAAAAACAGCAACAAAATACGTGTTTGTAAGCGATTTTATTTAGGTGTCTTAAGCATTAGCCAGATAAGAATCTCGAACTAACAGGAACTCCTCAAAGTGATAAAAGAGGTTCAGATACAAAGCAGCGGATTAATGAACAAAAAAGACAAAGTATTAAAGATCATATTAATATGTTCCCTCGTCTTCCTTCGCATTACTGTAGAAGTAGTTCTTCAAAAGAATATTTAGAGACATTATCTCTGGCTAAAATGTACGAACTAAACGTCGAATATTGTAAAGAAAATAATTTCACTGCCGAAAAAAAATGGCAACTATGAGTTTAACATTGGTTTCCACAAAACAAAGAAGGATTTGTCTGAAATTTGTTCAGAATATGAAGCAAAACGGGAAGGTGAAAATCTGAATGATAACTTACAGCAGAAGTACAGACTACACATAGAAGCCAAACAGAAAGCTAGAGATGAGAAGAAAACGGATGTACAAGCCTGTAAAGATGATGAGACTGCAGCTCTCATATGTTTTGATATGCAAAGTGTACTTACATGCCCATAAACCCAAATTTCAAAAGCGTACTACAAGAAGTATGCAGTATACAATTTGACAGGATATGAAGTAGGAAAGAAGAACGGTTTCTGTGTTGTATGGCATGAGCTTATGGGCGGAAGAAAAGGCGCAGATATTGCAAGTGCAAGTTACCAAATTCATTTTGTGGTCGGATGCGCGTGTGCCACAGAATAAAAATTCCCACATGTCTGCAGCTTTATTATATTTTCTGAAGACGCATCCTCAAATGAAATCCATCGTTCAAAAATTTCAAGTACCTGGGCATAGTTGTGTGCAGGAAGTCGACGCGATGCATAGCGACTTGGATCGAAGTTTAAGTAAATTGGAACTGCATAACACACTTGCAATTTTCAGAGCTATGAAAAATACCAGAAGCAGGAAGCCTTATAAACTTGTTCAAATGCAAAAAAATTATTTCTTGGACTTTAAAGCATTGTCGCAACGTATTTCTCTTTCTAACATTTCATATAAAAGTTTAGTGCAGATTTCTTATGAAAATAACTCAAACTTGGTGAAATATAAGCTAACTTTCAATGCAATTGAACCACACTACATCGATTTTGAAACAACACAGGAAGAATGATCTCCCCCAGAAGCTTTTAGAAGACATCCCTTGCCCTGCAGTACAGCCGCTACCAGCCTGCCTGCCCGAAGACAAAATAGAACACATCAGATGCTTATCAAATCACTTTTCTGCAGTAGATTTGCAATTTTGGAAGGCCGTAATTCCAAATTTCTAAACATTTTTTATTATTTTCTATTGTTTATATCGGTTAAAGTTCTTCAATGTTCTGATTGTAGTATCTTATAGCATTATTCAGAATTAAAGTATATTTCAGTAGACATGGTATTGTTGCTTATTTTTCAAAATATGAAAGAGTTCTGGACATAGAATAAGGTAAGCATCTACTTCGTTTATTATATAAAGTTCAATTTTTTCTATGTCCCAATTACATTTTTTTAATTTTACAATTTTTGATATTGTCAAAAAAATTAACAATTAAGCTGTTTACTATCCAACAGTAAACTGTCAAAATAAGTAAAAAAAAAACATACAGTTAGACAAAAAGTGAAATGAGCATACAGTCCTGAAGTTTTCAAAATTAGAAAACCTCCTCCTGTAAAGTTTTAACAAATGGACTTAGACTAGTCTGGTTCTGAGGCGACGAAATATCAGGTGATTATGCAATCTCAGTTGGGTGCAGGAATAACGGCACTAGGTAAGGCCATAACTATGGTGTTGGTAGATGAAAGCGATTTGGCAAAATCCCTTGTTCCGATTCTTAGTGAATCNCTGTTTGTTTATATACGAATTATGTGTTTATGTATATAGAAATAAGAACAGCATTGACATTAACAAAGATAAGTGTAACTATAACACGAGACATGCTGGTGATCTTAGAGTGCCGTTTGCCAAACTAAAACTAGCCCTGAATGCTCCTTGTTGCTTGGGTCCAAAATGTTTTAATCGTTTACCAAACGACGTTAAACACTGTTTGTCTGTAACTGTTTTTAAACGAAAGTTAAAGTTATATTTGCTAGATAAATATTTTTAGTGTGTCGGAATTTTTAAATTTTTAAATTGAAGTTTTTAATTTTTTTTTATGTTAGATTAAGTGTGTGACGAATCCTATACATGTATACTGTCTTAATGGAAAATAAATCATTATTATTATTTATTATTATTATTAAAAATGCAAGTAGTGAGTTCTTCCTGCAAAATTTCAAATTTTTTAACCACAAATCCAGAAGGAAAAAACTAAAACGTGAAATAAAGGAAGATGAAATAAAAATGGTCATGTTTCTTACGGAGCACAATTTGCCATTTTACTTGCCCTTGTTACGCAGAACATTTTTACTGGATGGAAAAAAATTTTATGAGTTTCAACCTACTAGTTTTCTAATGAGCCGCAATTTACATGAAGCTGATGGTGGACATGGAGCAACAGTTGTGTGCAATGAAGAAATTACATTTTAAATTAAAAAAAAAATGTTTTATTTTTGTTTTTTTATTTTTATAATAAATATTTTGATCAGTGTTTTTTATCCCTTTGNAAAAAGTAGCCGTTCTCTTAAACATTATTGGCGAGGAGTGTGTGTAGATGTATTTAATATCTAATTTCAAACTGTTTGAGGAAGAAAAGAAAGATTTTCAAAAAGTGTTAGAAGAATTTGAAAAATATATGATGCTGAAGAAGAATATAATGTATGAAAGATTTTTATTTTACTCGAGAAATCAGGAAGACAAAGAACCAATAGATAATTTTGTTAATGCTATAAAGAAGCTAGTGAAGAGTTGTGAATTTAAAGACAAAGAAGAAATGATAAGAGATAGACTAGTATTTGGCATTTATGAAAAGAAGCTGCAAGAAAAACTTATAAGTATCGAGTCTTTGACATTAGAACAAGCAGTAGAAAGGTGCAGAACGTATGAAACAATGAAAGGTCAGTTAAAAACCATGAAGAGTGCAGCTGAAATAGAAGTAGATGCAATTAAGAAAAAAAGTTAACCAAAGTGTAAAAAATGAAGTTACGAATGGAGAAAACAAGTCATTTAAGTGTACAAGGTGCCAAACAACACATAAAGTGCGAGAATATCCAGCTTATGGTAAGAAGTACCTGCGATGTGGAAAACTCAACCACTTCAAGATAGCCTGCCGAGTGAAACTGGTGAAAGATATTGTTAAAGAAAAACCAGAAGAAGAAGAAGAAGAGGATAACTTCTTACAAATTGATTGCGTAAATGTAAACAAATCGGTAAATAGTATAACTTGGTATGAAAATGTAAGTTTTAATGATAAAATTATAAAATTTAAAATAGATACAGGGTGTGAAGTAAATATACTACCTGTTAAGAATTTTGAAAGTTTGAAACTGAATACAAAATTAAATAAAACTAATATATTATTAGAAGCTTAAGGAGGTTCAAACTTAAAACCTTTAGGTAATATAAATAGAAATTGTAAAATAAAGGATAAGGAGTTAATGGAAAATGTTGTAGTTGTAAGCTGAAATAAAACTACTCCTTTGTTAGGGTTAAAAACTTGTAAAAAATTTTGATTGATCAATAGAGTTGATAGCGTAAAAACTGTAAATGAATTAAAAAAAATTGTCAGTGTTAATAAAGATATTTTTACAGGTACAGGAAAATTTCAAAAAAAATGTAAACTTCACGTGGAACCAGGCGCGATACCAGTTGTTCGACTTCCGAGGAGAATTCCGTTAGCAATAATAGATAGGGTGGGAGAGTAGAGCAATAATGGGAACCAGCAGATTTTGCTTTTAAATGTATTGTCAAAAAACTGGGGTGTCCAGACATAGACTTATTTACAACAAAGATAAATGCAAAATGCAACAATTATATTTCGTGGTACAAAGATCCAGATTCTATAGCCAGTTGATGCTTTCACTGTTTCTTGGAAGTCAAATTTCTTTTATGCCTTTCCACCTTTTACACTTATCCTCAGAACGTTGCAAAAAATCATCACTGATGAAGCAGAAGGCATTGTTGTTGTACCTGACTGGCCTTCGCAACCTTGGTACCCGTTATTTTAAAAATTATTAATTAGCGAACCAGTGTTATTAGGGCCTGACATTAATTTGTTATCTTCTCCTGTTAGAATGAACATTCCTCTTCATGCCAAGCTTACCCTGGTAGCAGGGAGTTTGTGCGGCAAGCACTCTTAAAAAAGGGATATCCTGCAGAAACAGTGGATGTTACATTGAACTCCATTTCAGAATCCACTCATAAACAATATAATACGTCATATAAATCTTGGTGGAGTTACTGTTTAGAAAACAATAAAAATCCGCTCGTGGTAGATATATCAGAAATATTGAGGTTTATGCAGAAAGAATTTGAAAAGGGGAACACTTCGTACGGCAAGCTTAATCAACACAGATAAGCGCTTTCTCTAATATTTATTTCCTGGAGAAGTTGGAAAAGACATTTTAATAAGAAGATTTTTAAAAGGAGTTTATCGGCTTAGACCAACAAAACCAAGATATAATACCACCTGGAATCCCCAAATAGTCATTAATTATATTGATTCACTAGGACCAGACGAGACATTACCTACTTTGATATTAACAAAGAAACTAGCTACACTATTGGCTCTGGCCTCAGGCCATAGGATACAAACACTATACCTTATAAAAGTGGATAATATAATATTTGATGGCGAAGGAGTATGCATATATATAACTGACCAGGTAAAGAACTCGAAGAATAATGCTCCGCAGACCTTTTTTAAAGTACCTTATTTCACTGGAAAACCTAATTTATGTGTTGTTTCAACACTCATATCCTATTTAGAAAAAACGTCAGAGTGGAGACCACAATCAGAAGACTATTTATTCATTACAGCAAAGGATCCATACAAGAGGGCATCAAAAGAACAATTAGCAGATGGATTAAACAAACGCTAAAAGCAGCGGGAATAAATACGCATATTTTTTCAGCGTATTCCACACGGCATGCGTCTACCTCGGCAGCCGCTAGAAATGGTGTATCTTGGGATGTTATTAGGAAAACAGCAGGCTGGACAAAAACCTCAAAAGTCTTTGCAAAATTCTACAACCGTCCCGTTGTAGAAGACAACAATTTTGCAAAATCTGTTTTAGCAACTGAATTGTGAATACATTCATACATGTTTAATATTGTAAAATCATACACGAAGAGTTCTTGTGCATGGTCATAATAAATGTGCTACACTGATGGCAGTAATTTATTAAAAACAACAGGATGGATATGTAACATTTCTAAGTCTTCTAAACTTCTACATAGTTTATCAAAGTGATCTTGAGGTCGAGGCGCCGTCGTATAATTGTACGATCAAACGAACTTAACTGTGAAGTTCGATCGCAATACTAGGCGCCTCGCCCGAAGAGATCACTCCCTGCCTTTACAAAATAGTAAGTAATCCCACAAAAACAAAAATTCTTTAAGAAATAAGATATAAAGAGTAGGTATCCCAACCCAATTTGAAAATGTTTCATATCCACTCTTGCAACTTTAAAAGGTAATGAAGATATTTACAGCACGGAGTATTAGTAATACAGAACGGAACAGCAATGGTAGCGTTCCTTTCTATAAAATGTGTGATCAACTAGCACCTAAAGCGGTACTACATAGTTTATCAAAGTGATCTCTTCGGGCGAGGCGCCTAGTATAATTGCAATCGAACAGGTTCGTTTGATCGTACAATTTTGTTGTCAACCTGTCATGAAAATAACAAATGAAACTTTCTGTATAATGTGTTCTGCGGTTCTCTGAACTATGCATGTGTAGTTCTGTGTTTGAACTCCATAAACTGTCAAGTGTCCATTGTCCATTGTCCAAGTGTCATATAAATTTAAATTCTAATGCATACAGCCCAATATGTTTCTTTAATTTATGCATTGCAACTCGCAATCATCGTCATTGTATCAATTTAAGAAGGATGTCTTTGGATAGGTAAGTGGATAAATTAATATTAAAAAATATACAATTGGAATGCAGATTCGTCATTATAATTGTAAGATTCTTATTGTATTTTTAAGATTTATGGTTCGTATTAATCCCTCTGTACTTTATAGTGACGGAAACAATAAAGAAAATAAGCAAAAAGTTGATGTTAGTGATGACACATGTGATAGTGAATAATTTGATAGTGATAGTAATGAAAACAACAACAACAAGTAAAGACGAAAATTAAAAAGAAAGAAATTCACCCAAATTTTTAAGGATTCGTGGATTACCAAAGAAAACGTAGCTTGGTTATCAAAAAAACAAGACACGGGGCAAACATTTTGCAAAGCCTGCAATAAAATTATTACTGGAGGAATTATACTCATGTCAATAGACATGCAAATAGTGTCAAACACATTGCAAAAATGCAAGTAGTGAGTTCTTCCTGCAAAATTTCAAATTTTGCAACCACAAATCCAGAAGGAAAAAACTAAAACGTGAAATAAAGGAAGGTGAAATAAAAATGGTCATGTTTCTTACGGAGCACAATTTGCCATTTCGCCTTCCTTGTTACACAGAAAATTTTTACTGGATGGAAAAAATTTTTATGAGTTTCAACCTAATAGTTCTCTAATGAGCCGCAATTTACATGAAGCTGATGGTGGACATGGAGCAACAGTTGTGTGCAATGAAGAAATTACATTTTAAATTAAAAAAAAATGTTTTATTTTTGTTTTTTTATTTTTATAATAAATATTTTGATCAGTGTTTTTTATCCCTTTGTGGACAGGTGGTTCCATAGAAGAACCACACATGAAATAATTTTCTGTAAGAGACGAGTGCGCGCTGGCTGGGACCACACATTTCTATACATCACTGACCGTACCCCGCCATGTTGTCTTAGGACCGAAGAGTCTCGATTAGATTCAGTGCTTGTGTTCGCGGGGTGTAACGCGCACAAATTTATTTGCGCTGGAGATAACCTCAACGGCAACGTTTTTTGTGTTGGTTTATTATCATTCTTGGTAATTTATTGGCTTTATTGTTGTTAGAGATATAGATTGCGCCATCTCTATATGCAATGATAAAGCTTCATATTTGCTAGTTTAAGTATAGATGTCGTAGCAGTAGTAGACTGTAAGTAGTAATGATTAAAACATGGCGAGTTGTTGTGAAAGTTAATTTTATATTAAAAGTAAATTAAAACAGTGTCCCCGGTTGCATTATTTATTCATGATTGAATACCAAGAATTGTGTTTGTTAGGTGCATAATTTGTGAAATAAACTTGAAATTCGTGGTGAATAAAACAATCATTTTATGAAATTTGGTAGGAAACTATGTGGTTCCGAATGGAACCACAAGGCCATAGAGTAATTTTATCTAAAAAATTTCTTACTTGCAGGTTATCTACAATGGACCTAAGTAAAATAACTTCAGATGAAGCCTATCTCTTCCTGGATCAAATTCCTTCAGAGACAGGCTCCTTTACTTCCAGTGCCCCCACAGAGGAAGAAATAGAAGAACTTGATGATCAAGATTTTGTAGATATTCAAAATGATGCGACAACAAATGATTACATAAACTTAGAATATGATAGTGAAGATGACCTGCCGCTATCACATTTTGTTGAGAGACCAGTTGAGTGGACTCAAATTACTGACTTTGTCAATAAACCGTCCCCATTTACAGAAGAGTTTGGTCCCTTTATTCCAGAAGATGTTGAATCTCCTCTTGATATTTTTCTGTGTGTTTTTACAATGGAACTCATCGACAAAATAACTTTTGAAACCAATCTATATGCTACTCAAGCGTATGGTGATCGTTTTTGCCAACTAACTCCGAGGAAATCAAATGTTTTCTGGGTATAAATTTGATGATGGGCCTTACAAAGAAACCTAGTTATCGGGACTACTGGTCATCTAAAATTCAGATGAGAGATCCTTTTATATCGTCTTCTATGTCTCGTGATCGTTTTGGGTGGCTATTGAGCAATATNATTTTTTCAGCGTATTCCACACGGCATGCCTCTACCTCGGCAGCCGCTAGAAATGGTGTATCTTGGGATGTTATTAGGAAAACAGCAGGCTGGACAAAAACCTCAAAAGTCTTTGCAAAATTCTACAACCGTCCCGTTGTAGAAGACAACAATTTTGCAAAATCTGTTTTAGCAACTGAATTGTGAATACATTCATACATGTTTAATATTGTAAAATCATACACGAAGAGTTCTTGTGCATGGTCATAGTAAATGTGCTACACTGATGGCAGTAATTTATTAAAAACAACAGGATGGATATGTAACATTTCTAAGTCTTCTAAACTTCTACATAGTTTATCAAAGTGATCTTGAGGGCGAGGCGCCGTCGTATAATTGTACGATCAAACGAACTTAACTGTGAAGTTCGATCTCAATTATACTAGGCGCCTCGCCCGAAGAGACCACTCCCTCCCTTTACAAAATAATAAGTAATCCCACAAAAACAAAAATTCTTTAAGAAATAAGATATAAAGGAGTAGGTATCCCAACCCAATTTGAAAATGTTTCATATCCACTCTTGCAACTTTAAAAGGTAATGAACGGAACAGCAATAGTAGCGTTCTTTTCTATAAAATGTGTGATCAACTAGCACCTAAAGCGGTACTACATAGTTTATCAAAGTGATCTCTTCAGGCGAGGCGCCTAGTATAATTGCGATCGAACAGTTAAGTTCGTTTGATCGTACAATTTTGTTGTCAACCTGTCACGAAAATAACAAATGAAACTTTCTGTATAATGTGTTCTGCGGTTCTGTGATCTATGCATGTGTAGTTCTGTGGTCGAACTCCATAAACTGTCAAGTGTCCATTGTCCATTGTTCAAGTGTCATATAAATTTAAATTCTAATGCATGCAACCCAATATATTTCTTTAATTTATGCATCGCAACTCGCAATCATCGTCATTGTATCAATTTAAGAAGGATGTCTTTGGATAGGTAAGTGGATAAATTAATATTAAAAAATATACAATTGGAATGCAGATTCGTCATTATAATTGTAAGATTCTTATTGTATTTTTAAGATTTATGGTTCGTATTAATCCCTCTGTACCTTCTAGTGACGGAAACAATAAAGAAAATAAGCAAAAAGTTGATGACACATGTGATAGTGAATAATTTGATAGTGATAGTAATGAAAGCGCAAGTAAAGACGAAAATTAAAAAGAAAGAAATTCGCCAAAATTTTTAAGGATTCGTGGATTACCAAAGAAAACGTAGCTTGGTTATCAAATAAACAAGACACGGGGCAAACATTTTGCAAAGCCTGCAATAAAATTATTACTGAAGGAATTATACTCATGTCAATAGACATACAAATAGTGTCAAACACATTGCAAAAATAGTGAGAGTGATAGAACGTCTTCTAAGTGAACGGACGGTGTTTTCGTTATCTCTTTGAACTTCGTTATTATATGTATTAATAAGTGATTGTTTTTGGAAACGTAATGACCGTGATGTAGATCAGAGTGTGCAGAGTGTCATACAGAATTTCGTATTTGGATTACAGTGAACTTTAAGAAGAAAATTGACTTTGTTTTGTATATTTATCGTTTAAATGGAATCCGAATAGTATTGATAAAAACCGTCAACTGATAAATAAGAATATTAAAAACAAATATCGTTTAGTGCGGGTGTTTGTACTTAATATTATTGTCAATATGGCTAGTAATTCCGTTGGCGGTTTATCTTGTAATAAATGCAAGTCAAGGCTGGTTAACGGAAGAAAATGCATACTTTGCGGATGTTATTTTCATACTAGTTGTGCTAAATTGAGTAATGTAAAAATATTGGATGACAACAACATCAACTGCTGTGGAAAATCTACTGATGGTTTGTCTGATAGTGATGCTGCATTTTTTGATGCTATGGATGAAATTAGTGGTTCAGAAAAAAAAGTTAATATAAACATATTTAATTATATTATTAAACAAAAAGACATAATAATTGAGGAACTCCAAGGTAAAATAAAACTTCTTAATCAACATATTGAAATTTTAACTACAACCAACATACATTTCGATAAAAGTGACAAACAAGCTCCGAATNTGTTAAATTAAATAACAAATAATTTATTTAAAACAAAGTTCTACAATGCTCTAATATATATGAGTAATAGACTAATAAAATTGCTTTGTTACTGAATACGATACTAAACACTAATAATTTTAAAATAATATTTTCCCGCGCTACTAAAACATTACATTTTGACAGACTCGGTCGATACAAAAGCTTCAATGCTTGGAACAACGCTGCATGTTAGTATGTTTACTGCTACCGAAGGAGAAGCGTCGCGCCGACTCGAAAACAGATGAGTGGTACCTGAACGTATTATTTTAAATGCGCAATTTGTTGCATGAGTAAAGTCGAAAATGTTTAGTTGTAAGTAAAAGGGCGCATGTGTTGGGGTTATATGACTGATAAGAGGTGTAGCCTAGTCATCTAGGCTACATATTCCCGAATTTCTTATTTTATTTTAAATACCGGTTGCATGTCTATGAATTATTTAACCTAAAATGAACAAAGTAGGGGGTAAAATGAATCAGCCGTAAAAAGTAAAAAAAATTGTTTTTTTGCTGAAATTATATCTATATGGGTGGGTTCGGGAGACTACAACAACTACTCCTATCCCCTCCTTACCTACCAAATAAATTTTTGCGCTGTTTTTTTGTAGGATGCCTAGAATCTACAAAAAAAAGTTGGGGCCTCAGGGCAAATGCAATTATGACAAAACTTACGTGGAAAGAGCAGTGGCGGTGCGGCGGTCCGACGGGGCAGCATGTCCATGCGCCAAGCCCCTGAACACACTGTGGCGTGCCGTTTAGCACAATTCAGAGGCGATATCACGGAACTTATTCTCTAAAATATGGGCGCCAACCTGTGCTAAATAACGAACAAGAAAAACGCATTAAGGAATCACTTCAAATATGCGAGGAGTGGGGGTTTCCTTTGAAATCAAATGATATCCGGGGAATAGTACAACAATATCTTAACAAGGGTGACTGAAAAAAAGATTCAAAGACAATCTTCCAGGCCTGGACTGGTTTAAAACATTCATGAAAAGACATCCGGAACTAACTATAAAATTAGCAGAGAACACCAAGCGGGTCCGAGCTGGATTAAGCTACGAGACGATACAGGAATATTACCAACATTTAGAGCAATCCATAGCAGGTATTTCCCCCTGTAATATTATTAATTACGATGAAACTAATTTTGTGGATGATCCAGGATCCGTTAAAGTGGTTTCAAGAAGGGGCGCAAAACACGTTCATCTTAATTGATTCTTCAAAAAGTAGCACCATGGTTATGTTTGCCATAGCGGCAGATGGCACTTTATTGCCGCCATACATCGTATATAAAGCGAAACATTCGTATGAAGGATGGACCGAAGGAGGCATCGAAGGTTCTAGATATAACCGATCTATAAGCGGATTGTTTGATTCTGAGCTATTCGAAGATTGGTTCAGAACACTTGCATTGCCTTATTTTTGAAAATTAAATGGACCGAAAGTTCTAATAGGCGACAACTTAAATAGCCACATAACCAACAGTGTAATCCAGGACTGTGAAAAAAATGAAATTAAGTTTATTCTTCTACCGCCCAATTCGACACACCTTTTACAACCGCTTGATGTGACATATTTTTGGCCGCTTAAAACTTGCTGGAGAAAAATTCAAAGTTGGAAAATTTCACACCGCGGTGTCGTGCCAAAAACAGAGTTCCCTAGGCTTTTAAAAGAGACAATTGAATCGGTGGGCATTCGGTCAAAGGAAAACACAATTGCAGGGTTCAAGGCATGTGGCATTTATCCATTTGATTCTAATAAAGTTCTCAATAAAATACCGCGAAACAATCCAACAAACGAAAATAACCAGCATGAACAGGCATGGACCCAAGCAATAGTTGAACACTTGGACTAAAAGCGTCTACGGGAACTACTGTAAAAAGAGGGAAGAAAATTAATATTTTACCCGGTAAAAGCATTTCAACAGCCGACTTAATAGTTGCAAGTCTGATTTCTACACCAAACGCCACCAAAACCAACAAATCAAGAAAACGATCAGAAAAAGAAGTAGAAGACGAAGGAGAACCTGCTTTAAATTTGTCAGATTTGAGTGAACTATCTGACCATGACAATGACTATGCCAGTTCCATCTACATCGTTTGATCGTGACAGCACTTCAAGAAATTGACGAGTCGCTATCATCAAAAACTCGGAAATTTACAAATCTGCCGCCAGGAAATATTAACCTAGAAGTATGAGACTTTATTATAATATAATAATAATAAATAAATTTGCATAATTATGTAAATTTCCCACCACAAAACGGGAAAGACTCTATATTGCTAAAATTGAAGAAATCGATAATGACGAATTCACCATCAACGGTTTAAGAAAAATGAGAATGGAAAAAGGACATTTTGTATATAAAAAAATTCAGGATATTTCTATAATTGGCTACGATCAAGTTATTCGAAAGGTGGTCACTACTTCTGTTAAAAGG
>NW_019421969.1:32318-34760 GCF_000390285.2 Anoplophora glabripennis
ATAACTCCACATGTAAATATTCTTATAACATTTACTTGCTTAGTCCTACATATAAAATTGTTTACTTTTATTTATAAGTACGTGAAAATAATTCTTAAAATGTGGGGTTAGGATAACAGAAAACGCATATTTTACAAACGCTTTTTTTTAGTTATTATTTTATTTGGGTAAATTTAAATGGTAACAATGAATAAACAAAACAACAAGGATTTTATTTTTGTACTTACTTTTGTTCTACACGTTTTACTTTTCAAGATTTCAGTACCTAAAATTGCCAGAAATTTCACCATTTCTCGGCCAGGGATATGGCCACCTTAACACTAAGCCAAGTTTCCCATCGAGTTTTTTCTCTCAGAATGGTATTATATTTTTATAATTCTTTAAAGAGTATCTACTTAGGTATATTAAATTATTTAATCTTTATTTATTTTTAACTTAATATTGGCAGTACCATTTCCTAAAAAAATGTTATTTCCAGATAAATTATACAATCAAAATTGAAGGCATGACTCCTTATGATGCCGTTAAAAGGACATTGTTCAGAATATTTACCAACCAATTGGCTAGTAATTATAGCTGGATGGGAAAATTAACTAAAGCATTAATAACTATGTTGGTGTATACTATAAAATAAATTAAGTCATTACTGTGCAATATACTGCGAAAAATGTGAATAACCACTTCTGATAGTTTTATTTGCAAGATCCGAACTTCGAATAGTCTACATACATTTCTTGACTATATCCGCAAAAACATCAAGTAGATTCATTTAATTTAAATGACAACATCAACAGGAAAATAAAATATTCATGACATTTGTTTGGATTTGTTTACTTAAAAGGTTTTATGTAGGTAGCAAAAACTTGCACAAGACACATATACAAGACTGGTGTACCTACTGTTGAAATCAGCATCAGGTTTACTGCAAGATTCATTGTGCAATTGTCTTGATCAAAGCTTTCAATGGATTTGATAGGGGGCACTTGAGCACAAAGGGGTAAATTAAAGCAAGTGACTATGTTGCAGACTTACATTAGAATTAAGTAAGACATATTGTACTTGACTTATACTAATTCACCCCTTTGGACTCGAGTACTTTTGGTTAAGTCTGGTGCAAGTATTGAAAAAGTATCTTGCATAAGAAACGATATAAATTTCAGCAATAGACACAAAATAATCTGACACAATTTGGCTATTTCAAATAAACTTGAAACAACTTGTATTAGAATTGCACACGATTGTGCTACCAGGGTACTAACCTAAAATGAATAGGTTTAAGTACCTTTTCAAATAGTGGACATATTCATACTATATAACATATAGTCAATAAGTAAAACCTCTGTATTATAAATATAGAGGTGGTATTGTAATAGAATGACGGATAAAGTTGTACTGTATTATAGTAAACTTGTATTTTTCATAATAATTTTACAAGTTTTAGAGAAAACTAATTACTTATCAATAAATAACTAAATTTAAAATACCTTTCTTGCCCTGCCAATTCCGTTAAACTTGATAAGTTGACGTTACAAGTTCTTGATTTAATGGGTATATTAAATTATTGTGCACTGGCAACTGGAATCATCAGATCAGATTGTTTTAAAATGAATGTTTGATATAAATATAACGGTTACCTGGCGGCATGTAGCAGGTAGGCAAGTGTTAAGCCCATCTTCATTTCATTGCCTTTGTGTTATATACAATCTAATATTTGTTCAAAGATGTTAAATAGTTATTTTATTCTGTCACATGGATTCAAAACCATCCATAAACTAAACTTTTTTTATAAATAGCAAACAGTTGTATTTTCTTCACCATCTTCCCAACAAACAAACTATCGTTGGCCGATTTCTGGGCCAACGCAGTATATGATGGCAAAGTGTTGGCCCCTGGTACATGGCGCGGGCCCGACAAATAAATTGCATAGGCCAGTGATATGCGATTTGGCCTGCATTGGTTAAATGATGGCAATGTAATGGTAAACTTTACGTATTTGATATGTAAATGGCCAATATTGGTCTAGAAAATGTTTAATATTGGCAATCAACCTTATGAAAACCTATGCTGAATCAATACTGGTAAAATACTGATTTTAATTGTACCTATTTGGAGGGGCCCATTTTATTGCCAATGCTGAAAAAAGTCGAATTTGAATTAGTGGACGTATGTACTTGTCGTGTAGTGAAAAAAAATTTTAAACTTATAAATTTCTAGAATAATCTTAATAATATTAATTATCCAATTCAGAATTTCCTAAATAAAATGTGACGAATTAGTTCTTTAACTTCCAACGTTGTACCGTTGTACCGTTGACTGAGAACTTATATCAGTCAACGGTTCTACTCTGTGACTCGCGCCATTATTCCAATGCTAGAAATTGGCCTCAATGATTTGGGATCGAGGGGGATTATCCCTCTTTATCCTGCCTCATCTCGTGTAGGC
>NW_019421969.1:38243-50936 GCF_000390285.2 Anoplophora glabripennis
ATAACTCCACATGTAAATATTCTTATAACATTTACTTGCTTAGTCCTACATATAAAATTGTTTACTTTTATTTATAAGTACGTGAAAATAATTCTTAAAATGTGGGGTTAGGATAACAGAAAACGCATATTTTACAAACGCTTTTTTTTAGTTATTATTTTATTTGGGTAAATTTAAATGGTAACAATGAATAAACAAAACAACAAGGATTTTATTTTTGTACTTACTTTTGTTCTACACGTTTTACTTTTCAAGATTTCAGTACCTAAAATTGCCAGAAATTTCACCATTTCTCGGCCAGGGATATGGCCACCTTAACACTAAGCCAAGTTTCCCATCGAGTTTTTTCTCTCAGAATGGTATTATATTTTTATAATTCTGTAAAGAGTATATACTTAGGTATATTAAATTATTTAATCTTTATTTATTTTTAACTTAATATTGGCAGTACCATTTCCTAAAAAAATGTTATTTCCAGATAAATTATACAATCAAAATTGAAGGCATGACTCCTTATGATGCCGTTAAAAGGACATTGTCCAGAATATTTACCAACCAATTGGCTAGTAATTATAACTGGATGGGAAAATTAACTAAAGCATTAATAACTATGTTGGTGTATACTATAAAATAAATTAAGTCATTACTGTGCAATATACTGCGAAAAATGTGAATAACCACTTCTGATAGTTTTATTTGCAAAATCTGAACTTCGAATAGTCTACATACATTTCTTGACTATATCCGCAAAAACATCAAGTAGATTCATTTAATTTAAATGACAACATCAACAGGAAAATAAAATATTCATGACATTTGTTTGGATTTGTTTACTTAAAAGGTTTTATGTAGGTAGCAAAAACTTGCACAAGACACATATACAAGACTGGTGTACCTACTGTTGAAATCAGCATCAGGTTTACTGCAAGATTCATTGTGCAATTGTCTTGATCAAAGCTTTCAATGGATTTGATAGGGGGCACTTGAGCACAAAGGGGTAAATTAAAGCAAGTGACTATGTTGCAGACTTACATTAGAATTAAGTAAGACATATTGTACTTGACTTATACTAATTCACCCCTTTGGACTCGAGTACTTTTGGTTAAGTCTGGTGCAAGTATTGAAAAAGTATCTTGCATAAGAAACGATATAAATTTCAGCAATAGACACAAAATAATCTGACACAATTTGGCTATTTCAAATAAACTTGAAACAACTTGTATTAGAATTGCACACGATTGTGCTACCAGGGTACTAACCTAAAATGAATAGGTTTAAGTACCTTTTCAAATAGTGGACATATTCATACTATATAACATATAGTCAATAAGTAAAACCTCTGTATTATAAATATAGAGGTGGTATTGTAATAGAATGACGGATAAAGTTGTACTGTATTATAGTAAACTTGTATTTTTCATAATAATTTTACAAGTTTTAGAGAAAACTAATTACTTATCAATAAATAACTAAATTTAAAATACCTTTCTTGCCCTGCCAATTCCGTTAAACTTGATAAGTTGACGTTACAAGTTCTTGATTTAATGGGTATATTAAATTATTGTGCACTGGCAACTGGAATCATCAGATCAGATTGTTTTAAAATGAATGTTTGATATAAATATAACGGTTACCTGGCGGCATGTAGCAGGTAGGCAAGTGTTAAGCCCATCTTCATTTCATTGCCTTTGTGTTATATACAATCTAATATTTGTTCAAAGATGTTAAATAGTTATTTTATTCTGTCACATGGATTCAAAACCATCCATAAACTAAACTTTTTTTATAAATAGCAAACAGTTGTATTTTCTTCACCATCTTCCCAACAAACAAACTATCGTTGGCCGATTTCTGGGCCAACGCAGTATATGATGGCAAAGTGTTGGCCCCTGGTACATGGCGCGGGCCCGACAAATAAATTGCATAGGCCAGTGATATGCGATTTGGCCTGCATTGGTTAAATGATGGCAATGTAATGGTAAACTTTACGTATTTGATATGTAAATGGCCAATACTGGTCTAGAAAATGTTTAATATTGGCAATCAACCTTATGAAAACCTATGCTGAATCAATACTGGTAAAATACTGATTTTAATTGTACCTATTTGGAGGGACCCATTTTATTGCCAATGCTGAAAAAAGTCGAATTTGAATTAGTGGACGTATGTACTTGTCGTGTAGTGAAAAAAAATTTTAAACTTATAAATTTCTAGAATAACCTTAATAATATTAATTATCCAATTCAGAATTTCCTAAATAAAATGTGACGAATTAGTTCTTTAACTTCCAACGTTGTATCGTTGTACCGTTGACTGAGAACTTATATCAGTCAACGGTTGTACTCTGTGACTGACCTTTCAATTTAATTTTGAAAATCGCGCTCTAGAATCTAGTTATGATGTAAATAATCAGCTGATTAGAAATGACGGCACGACCACGACTTCATGAGTTGACAACATCAGATATGCTCTTGTTCGTTCCTTCGTTCGTTGCCGTTTGCCGTAAGCCGTAGTAAATAGTAAATATTCTGTGGTTTGCCGTTTCCACGGTCCGTTTTTTGCTCAGTTACGCCATCTTCATCCTCCATATTATTATCTAATCTATGGCCTTCCACCATATTGTTATTTTATTTTGTGGGTGGTGGTTTACTCGTCTACTACTGTGTTGGAGAATGTGAATAATATATAATACATCAATAACTATTGTTAATTTGGAGTGCTTCGTAATAATTGGTAAGTATAGAATCAAAAGCAGTTGTTTTTAAATATAACCGTGGAGTGAAAAGTGGTGTGATGTATATAAATCATTTTTTTTGAGTCAGATATTAACCTCACTAATACTTATTTATTTAAATTCTTAGTGATACAGATTTCCAAAATAGTTACTCTTGACTTTTGTGTATTTTTTATACATTATTTATTCTCTCGTATTTAATTAAATTGTACCATGCTTCATAAAATCTTGCAGGTGTTTTTTTTAGATCCTACAAAATAATACATAACCAACAACAAAACATTTCCATTTATCTAAAAAAGATGGAAGCAAATTTGGAAGTAAATGCAAATGAAATAAGGTAAATAATATTTTAAGAAGCTATTTTTATTTTCTGATGGCTAGAAATTAGGTTTATTTCTTCCATCATGATTTTCTGATCTGAGTACGATTTGCTGTTTCTTGGGTTGGAACATTTTCTCATTTAATGACATTATCAAACCTGTATCCAAGGTACTGCCAGCAATCTTGATTAAAAAAGAGCGTGATGAAGAAACAAACCTACTGGTTTTGTTTAATTGCAATTTAAAAATCGCGTTTGACTTGGTAATTTTGATAAACAATTTTTTTTAAATTAGTACCTAATTTACAAGTGCCGCTAAAGAAATTTAGAAATATAGTTACCCATTTATAATCTTTCTAGTGCTTGAATTATTGCAGAAAGTTTTTCAAGTGCCTATGAAAATTTTTTCAAATTGCATAACGATGGGATACCTACCTACTTGTAATTTTCTTTTATCTAGAATCCATTGACTTATTCCATAAGTATTTTTCAAAATGTTCCACTTTAGAAAGGAGTGTTAAGATATTTGACTAAAAATGTTAATTAGGTTTGTCTCGTCATGGTATTCTGATTGAAGTACGATTTGATGTTTCTTACATTTCAAGAACTCTACAAAACCTCTAGATTGGCAGTAAGTAATTTTAACCAAATTGTCTACGATGTCTTCTATCCCTTTTTATTTATTTATATCCGTGGTTTAATGATAAATATTTATTACTGAGCACTCCTTGAATTGTAAAATATATATATATATATAAAACAAAGTTTTATGTATTTATACTATTTTTATACCCATCTTGCATAATAAACTTACTTTCTATAGTCAGAATTCAGTCAATTGCCCTAAAATTATTTAAAATATTCTTTTAGACCTGCTCGAGCAACATTCAAGGAAAGTAGATAACTTATCCAATGACGTAAAATTTTTAATGTCTGTGATTCAAAGAACTGCAGTGTTAGAAGATCCCACAGAAAATAAATATTTGGCAAAACTTCCGTGCACAACTGACAAGGAGTTAAAAGAGTTTGAAGAAAAGTTAAAAAATCAAGAGTTTTTTCAGTCTATGGTAAGATTTTAGCTTTCTTCCTAGAGCAGTCGTGGATTAGTCGAAAACTGTCCAAAATATTCATGCAATTATTTCTTATGTGACATTCACTAGACAGTGACAGTGACAGCATAACTGGTCGACTATTTTGGACAGTTTCCGACTAATCCAAAGGAACAAAGCTTATATTATTTGACATCTTTTGAATATGTTGTAAATCCATAAGGACATTTTCTTTGAAATTTGAACAAATTAGCATAATTTTTGTCATACCTTATGTTTATTATGCTATAAAAATAATATTGTGGAAATCTCTGTTCTAGTGTGCATCATTTTTAAGCATTGGACAAAAATTGTAAGTCATGAAGTTTCACAAGAGTACAACTGGTCTGGAAGGGGAAAGAAGAGCTTTGAAATATTTAAAAACATCTTCAAGTTGATTTTAGGTAATGATCATTAATACATATTTTCTTACTGATAGGTGCAGGGTGTTTCGTTTGCTGAAATTTGCATGAATTTGTAGATATCTCAAGTTAAAATTTTACTTTTTTAGTGTCTATGAGAAAGAACCCTCTGACAAAAAATGCGACTGAAGCAGAAGTTGCTTCTGTAGTCAAGGTGTGGTTGAGGACTTCGGGGGATCGACGTAGAGGCCGTAACCAAAGAAGGCAAAAACGAAATAATGAGAAACATGCAGAAGAGGCTGTAGAATAAACTTTTATATATTTAAAAAATACAGGATTTATATGTTCATAAAAGTAGTTCAATTTTTATGTGTTGTATTCAAATTTTTAAGATCGAGATAAGTAGGTTTGATAACCAAAACCAGAAATATCCTGCAAGTTACAATTGATTATGGCGTATAAGTTGAATTATTGAGTATATAAGCTATGCTATCGGATAGGTCAAAATAAGGACTGATTTTTTCATATACATTTTGACATTTTTAGGCAATTAGATTCAGGCGAAGGCGGGATCAATAGTGTGAGATCTACAAAAGTAGGTATTTATCATTATTATTTATTGCATTAATTACCTCTATTACCATGTCATAGTTTAAATAATGAATTAGCTCATTTTGAGTTCCCTATCTTTAGATATGAACGCAACGACCACACTGTCCCTGGTGGTGAACGGTTTCGCCTTTTTCAACAATTAAATGGATTCTCTTGTAATCAGTAAACTCAATAGTTGCATAGAAAACAGTTATTTAGGTTTTTCTAATTAAAAAAAAAATTATATTGGCAAATTAAAAATTAGATTATAATTTTTATTATATTAAAAATATCAGTAATATCGATATTAACATCAAAAATGTTAAATAAAAAAAAATTATATTGGCAAATTAAAAATTAGACTATAATTTTTATTATATTAAAAATATCAGTAATATCGATATTAACATCAAAAATGTTAAATATAATAAAAATATTTAGTAAGTATATTTTATTTATATTATCAAAATCAGTAATATCGATATTAACATCAAAAATGTCAAGAATAATAAAAATATCGAGTAAGTGTATTTATATTATCAAAACTTTGTATATTTCTCTTGTGCTGGGGATGTGTTCCATTAATACCTTATTGCTGGGCCAGCATATATAGACTCTTGAAATAGTCGGAAATAAATGAAACTGTCGTTATGTAATTTTAAGAGGGGTATTTCATATACATTTTTTCATCTGAGCTTCGCAACTGCTTTTAGGTGAGGGGTAGAAATATATTTTCGTTTTCAAACAAATATAAGAAAAATGCAATAGTTGTGCCACAATTACCTCGTTGTACACTTTAAAAACTGGGATTATCGATATATTATCATTTTAATAGTGTTACGTTTCTGCCAAATTTCGTTTTTCTATCTCCGTTTTTGAAAAAGTATATTTGTATTTCCATCTAAAAGGGATTGTCACTTTTTAGTGGAGACTCAGATGAAACACCCTTAAAATTGCATGAGAGTCGAACAGTTTCACTTTCTCCAACTATTTCTGGGGCACCCTGTATATGCTAAAAAACCTGCAATATTGGTCATTAATAACGGGTGTCTCACAGACCGGTACAAATATAGTGAATATTAAGTAAATTTAGTCCATTGTGGGCCAATGGCATAAAAACATATATATGCCCAGTGCAATGCCATCGAAAGACATACAGAAATATATATAAGGCCAATGCAGTGCCATCAAAAGACATACTGAAATGTATATAGGGCCAGTACAATGCCATCAAAAGACATACGGCACAAATAACTGTGGCCAATTGGAGGCCACTGTCTCCTATTTGCATTGGACCAGTGTAGATTGCCATTGATTTACCCTTATGGCCAATTTTGGCAAGTACAGAGTCGGCCAAAGATTCGCCTGCAGAAATTGTTTGTTGGGTTATATCAGCAAATCTAAGTAGTATTTCATTTAATTATTTAATGTGGACCTACTTTTCATTATTTACTAGAGAACCGTTATGTAAAAATATATTATTATAATTTTTATTTTTTAGTTTTAGTTTTTAGTTAGCATTCAAGGAAACCCCAACATGATTAACATATCGGAAAGTTGTTAGTGATAGATGCAAAAACAACAATAAAATGTGTTTGTCACTGGCGCCATCTCTGCTCAACAGCTGTTATTGTGTACAGCACTACTTTTTGTATTAGCAAAAGCGTAAAAATAAAAAGCTCAGTACGATGCCAACTCTCGACCTAAGTGCGTTGTCCTTTTATTTAAACCGTTGATAAATATACCACTTTATTTGTCCATACTTCCTCATAAATTCCATCAAAAGTGACATTGAGAAATGTATCAAAACATGGCTCCGCCATGCTAAGGAGAGGACATCGAAAGAGGCCACAGTATTATAAATTATATAAAATAGGTTTAATATATGATTTAAAGAATAGTAAAAGTTGTTTTATTAAGTTTTGTCGCTGTAGAAAAATAATTTACCCGCATTTTCCGTATTTGAATTGCCACCCCTTTAGTCTAAAGTAATTAGTTTAAATTTAATTTGCCAGCAAGTCGGTATACTTTTTTAAGGTACCCCTAGAAAATATTCAACCAGATGAAAATAGTGTATTATTATTTTTGGTTACAGTGAAAAATATACTTAATTTTTTAAATACCATTTAGGTACCAAAAAATATTCTATTTTTTCCAAATCTTATAACCCAACAATGCTTGGCAGTTACTTAATTTATACATCTTGTATCAAAACAATTTTTAAATTTAACCCAAAATCCCATACAAATATTAACATTTCATTATATTAATTAGGTCCACCCAGTGTCCTAAAAAAACCTAGAATATTGTCCTAAGGACATCCTATTTTAGTCCCTATGATAACCTAAAAGTCCTAGTATATTTATCCTAGGGACCCTTTCATCCCTTTTTAGTCCATATGAAAACCTAGGGACAATCTACCCCCTCCCCCTGAGGATGTTATCAGTAAATTCCAGGCTGTCCCAAGTGGCAGGCCTGGGGATATCCTGGAGTAAATAAAGAATAGCCCCAGGACATCCACTATATCCCAGTAGTACATCCTCGGTATATCCTAGGGATGTTTTGTGCTGTGTGGGGAGCCGCATTGGCACTAGCAATACAAGGATCTACATTCTTCAGCAAAAAGATTTAGGCTTGCCCAAGTGAATACTGATATTAACATAAACAGCAACTATATCAAGAAGTGGACTGTAACACTGTGTTGAATTCAGGAAGCAGCAGATAGGGCATATAGACACACAACAAACATACACGGATAAGTTACTTTCATTATTCATTTCCATCACAAACTAAAATTTGAAATTTCTTTATTTATTTTGTACTGTAGTGTTCAGTTTAAGTAAACCCGCCCGCCCCGTTTAATTTCCAAATTATTCATACAGGGTGTACATAAAAATAATTCGTTATACGAGGTATATCTGAAAATACAATTATGTCTACATTAACCACGTTATTAAAGAAAAGGGGTCAAATTAGGGCGCGTTTAACCTCTTTTTAAGAATTCGTGCGCAACCTTCAAGTTCCTGATCAAGCAACACAAGGTCTCTCCGGCTCGCAACTTTTGCAGTTAGAATCTCGAATTGATAATTTTCAAAGCACATTAAACCAATATGAGAGTCTGCATGGTGAAATTCTAGCTGTTGATAACAATGAAAATGTAGAAAAACGGTACACAGAATTTTGTGAGTTTGAAAATGAACATTTTGATGTTTTATGTGAAGCCAAGCTTCTGGTAAAATCAAATATTCTGCATTTGCGAAAAAATGTATCAGATGATTCAGTACGATCATTCCACAAAATCAATTCATTCAGAGATAAAAACGAATGTTCAAACCGCTCAAACGGTTCAGGAACATGCAAACCGAAATGCAACACAAATTCAGTTTCTAAGCTTACAAATCAAAATCAAAGTAAGTATAAACCAACACATTCATATATTGCTACATAAAAAGAAAATAATTGTATTATGTGTAACTTGTCATACATATTGTATTCTTGTAAAGAATTCTTAGCACTTTCCGCACCACAGAGAATTAAAGTTGTAAACAAACATAGAATATATCGCAATTGCCTTCAATTCGGCCATTATGCATCAAATTGCAGACGTAGTCATTGCAAACAGTGTTCAGGTTTTCATTCAATATTATTGCACGTAGAATCAAAGGTATCAAGTAATTCGAATCAAACAGCAAGTCAGGAATCATCAGCTACACTCACTAGCTACCTACATTCATTCTTCAAATAGTTCCTTTCAAATACTTCCAACCGCGATAATCATTGTTTACGACAGTCAATGAGAACATATATGACAACAAGCTTGTGCTCTAAATTAAAATTAGACGTACAGAACGTTAATATTCCTGTTATAGGGATTAATTAAACTAAAACCAAGATATCAGAACTTACACAATCAAATCAGCACATAGTAATCTTTAATGCAACATTGTCATTTTTACTTTTGCAGAACATTAGAAAACGATTGCATTACGCATTACCATTAAGTTGCAAAACTCTGGACATCCCTTCTAACGTAATATTATCAAATCCTGACTTTTACAAAGAAGCTAAAATCGTCATTTTATTAGGCATTGACATATTTTGGCAGCTGTTGTCTGTACCCCCAATATTTTCTTGATAAATATCCATAAATCAGCAATACTCATCTTGGACATGTGATTTCAGGCAAACTTTCTTCGGTTTATTCCAATGTTACTGTAAATAGCTGTAATTTAAGTATTTTAGATCTTTCACGCCAAATGTCTTTATTTTGGGAAATTGAAGATATAAATTCCTAAACAATTATCCCCTGAAGAAACAATGCGAAAATCATTTCGTTAAAACCACAAAACGTGATAGTTCTGGCAGATTTATAGTTTGCATGCCACTAAGTTCATCTACTGAAGTTTTAGGTGCATCAAGACAAAATGCATTGAAACAATTTATATCATTAGAGAAGCGTTTACATGCAAATCGCAAATTTCTTGATTTGTACGTTGAATTCATGCAGGAATATGAGAATTTAGGTCATATGCGCAAAGTTAAGGAACCAGTTAATTCTGTTCCCTACGAATACTTCACACCACATTATGGAGTATAGAAGGCAGACTATCTTATTATCAAACTTCGTGTAGTCTTCAATTCAAGTTGTCCTACTTCTAGTGGAATTTCTTTAAACGACATTCAATTAAATGGACCAGTTATATAGGATGATTTGTTCTCCATATCTGCAATACGGTTTGGAAGATTCAAATACATATTAACAGCTGATTGCTCCAAAATGTATAGATCTGTCTTTATAGATGAATCACAACGTTGTCTACAACGCATATTCTGGAGGTCTGATCCTTCGCTTCCGCTTCAGATGTATGAGTTAAATATTGTTACGTATGGCGAAAAGTCAAGTATTCTTGCTATTCGGTGTTTATTTGAATTAGCAGATGAATTCATTGTTAGCAAAATCATAAAAAGGAATATGTATTGTGACGATCTTTTAAAATTACATGTAAATTTCTTATAATTCTATGTATTTCAATTAAGCCTTGAATAGCAGTTTTATTAATAATATCAAGGATGTAACAATCAGCCCTATGCTGTAAAAACATTTCAAATTAATTTCAATGAAAATTGATTTGTTCTTCAATTTTGGAGAATATTGATATGCACTAAGAACACTTGATTAGAAAACCTTGACATTAAAATTGATTGAAATGTATTTCAAGTTTACTTGTGGCAACGTCGCTATTTGATATAGGGAGATACTGGTGACTATGGAAACAATCTATATGAACAGAAACGGTGACATCAGTCAAAAATTTTATTATAAGATCTTAATCATCAATTTTGTTATTCTGAATTTATTAATTGTATATGAACGGTAAGTATCACAACATAGAATGGTGAAGCAGTTAACAATCTTTATGTTGAGTTAAATAAAGAAAATCATAGCCAAAAGAGTATTGCCAATTGGAAGCGGATATAACATATTTCCATATTGGTGTGTTTTTATCAGTATCACTTAAAATTAAATGTTGCTTATCAGATATAATTTACATTTATATTTCATTATCTACACATGAATAAATATATAATAAATGCTAGCTAAATTAGCTAGTAACATTTAAAATTAATCAAGTACATTTTAAGATCTTTAACGAGTGGGAATCCAAAGTAAAATCTAAAGCTAGGAGAATTCACTTTGAACAAGAATTAACTGGAGGTGGCATTGCTGTAATTGAAATTTTAACAAATCTAGAAAAAAAACTTTTGGAGGTTTTGTCGAAAATATTAATATACCTATCGGTACCTCTAAGTTGTAGAATTACGTTACAAAAGAAAAAAAAATACATGAATCAAATAAACAGAAAAGGACAAAAAGTGATCAAGGAAAATTTTTCTGTATAAAAGTTTTTACATTAATTTTTTATTATTAATTCTTTTGCATTTTCACCTGAACCATTTGAGCCGCATGATAATATGTTAAGGAGTCTCATCGAAATGTTAGAAAAAATTCAATTATTTAAAAAATAGTATATTTAATTTGAATGTGGCATTGGAAAACTTGTTAAAATCTATAAGTAATTAGAAACACATAAATATTAAATTAAACATATTTTATTTCATATGGATATTTTTATTAATATAAAATATTATTTTATTCATAAACGAATATTAAATCAAATATGGCATGAAACTTCATATGTTTCCAAAATAATTTTGAATTGCCCTATTTCTTACAATACGGCCTTCCTACAAATTATTTCTTCTTATATAATCTATATAATTATCTTCTAATCATCAAAATTTTCATTTCTAAAGAGACACAGGTTATGTAATATTTCACAGGAATAAATTATTTGTGCTGCCCTAGCTGGAGCAACAAGAATTCTTGATTAAATTGGTTTCAAGTTTCTTAACGTGAAGGTTTTCGATTTCCGTTACAATTCTTGACATTTGTCAACCTTGATATGCAGTTTTATATCAATTTCTGCTTTAGTGCATACCAAGTTTTGAAGTTTTCAACGTTACTTGACGTCATTTCAAACTCTTGACAATTTTCAATCAATTTGTTTCTTACAGCATAGTAAACCTCCATTTTTATTGAAATTACTGTCTAAATGTCATTTTTTCGTATAATTTCAACCTGATAAAGTCAATGTTCATACAGCATAGGGCTGATTATGTCATGTGTCAATGTTCAACAACATTTTTTGAATAAAAGTTCCATTAAAAGCAAGAAGAAAAGCTATTTTTCTTCAGTCATATTATACAAGATCCTTCGATAATCAACAACCCCATAAAAACAGTATCTAGTCACCTAATGTCTAGCCGACATTATGTTATCTCTATTATGTTTTGTGTTTACAAAGTAGGTAATCAATTGTTTCAATAAGTAGGTACATTGTTACCGACTAAGTTTTTTTGTGTATAATTCTTTAATCATAAGTTAGGGATATTTAATTTTGCTTTCATCATGTAATAAGGGTTAGGAATAGAAATATAATTACAATTCTATGGGTAACTTGTATTGTATGTGTGGTGTGTTGGCAACAAAGCAGGAAACGTAGCTGCGTCATCGGAAGCGGTCACGTGGTACCGGCGATGAAGGACAGCCTTCGTCCTCACGCTGGGGATTGTTGCCTCGCCTGTAATTAAGCCGGACCCTTTCCATGTCTGCGGTTAATATTAATGTGTTATATGAACTTTGTATGCGACATTCCCCGTAATATATGAGTACGATAAATCATAGTGGGTTTTAACTTACTCCCGATCTAAAACGCCACAACTTAGCGACGGGGATTAAAGTAAAAAGGACGGCTACGAAAAAAAAAGATGGCGACTAGTGTAAGAGCGCAAGTGCCAGAATTTGACCACGATGGTGACTGGACAGTAAATAGCGAACGACTGGAACAGTACTTTATCGCTAATGGAATCACCGCTGAACCATTAAAGGTCGCAAATCTATTAAGTGTAGTGGGACCAACCACATACTTATTTATTTATTTATTTATTTATTTATTTATTTATTTATTTATTTATTTATTTATTTGTCTATTTATTTATTTATTTATTTGAAGTACAGCTGCCCAGACAGATAAT
>NW_019421969.1:52373-63468 GCF_000390285.2 Anoplophora glabripennis
CAATATGGTCTTCTGGGATTCATGTGCCACGATTTCAAGTTCGTAAAATTCAGTATGCCTTGGAAATTTTGAAAAGTTTGATTTCAGTCACTAGTAAAGTGGCATTTCTGTACAAGATATGACATTTTCCGAACACCTTGTATAGAGTACATTTATTTTTTCTGAAAAACTAGAATCGACAGAAAAAAACTTCAAATTTGTCTTCAGCACCGTCGAAAATAGGGTAGAATATTTTTATTAAGACTTGAAAATTTTATGATATAGTAAATTATTATCGTAATTTATGTTGTATGTACACTCGCAACATAAAGGTTTCTACTGAGAACGAGAACGATATTTTGTTTAAATTATGAGAGCTTAACCTATATGCAGTCTGCAATATTTTTATTATATGTTCTTAAGTAAAAGCAAATACTGACAGCCGTAAATCTTCAAAATTCTTATTAATAACTCAGAGCATCGGCCATTTAAAGTTAGTAAACCTCTTACGTTGGAAACCTTTATGTTGCGGCGACTGTACATGTATTAAAAAAGCAAAATTAATATCTGAAAAATTATTATTAAGGATTATACAATCTTATAAATTATTATTTGCAAAAATAAAATTATGGATTCAAAAAATGCAGTCAGTAGTATTATTCACGTATGTAAGAATTTTACACTTACCACAATGTATAAGCCACTTATTGCATAAATCTTCATTTTTATGTGGGAACCGAAACATTCGAACTCCCGATTTTCGAGTTTCACCACAATTAAAATATTGGCACTTGTTTCCAGCCATTATTGTTATTCTATTCTAGTCTGTGCACTTTAACACTAGCGAAACAAACTGAAATGAAATGATCTGCCGCTATGTGAAAAAAAATTGTATACAAACATTTGAATGCATGCCCTAGACCTACGACCTAGGTTAGTCAGCGCGCGAGTGCAGGTGCAACGATTTACAAATTTAACCCAGAATCATGTTTAATACTGTACTGTATACTACTCTCGCTTTAGCAAATTCATAGAACTTCTCAAAACATACGTCACATATACCTAACATATTATAAGACAAAAAATATTATTATTCATTACCTATTTAAATATTTTTAAAATTTCTAAAAAACTCGGTTAAATGTTTTTTTTTTCAGTTTGTTGCAGAGTGGCGCACCAAAAACGAAACAGGCGATTTTGAGCACTTAATCAATTTTTAAAAAGAACTTTCGAACGAGTAAATTATGCTTTGAATTTTTTTGAATTTGAATTTGATTATGCTTTATCAGAAAAATACTTACTCTGTATATTGTCGGGGATTGTTTCAGGATTCGTTACTAACTCTCATCCTTGCTTGTTACATTAATCAATACAAGTATTTACCAATTATGAATTATTCAGGTATCTGCAATAATCCGCAATAGAAGTAGCTCTGCAGTAATGACAAACATTTTGACTCTTTTTTGTGATGTTATCTTTTACAAAAGTCCATGTTTTATACGTCATCGTATACAGAAAAAAAATCTGCACAATAATAAATGCAAGAAAACTATTGCCATTTGAAAAAAAGTTGATTATTGCTTTTCAAAAAAAAAAGTTTAAAAATATTGCAGTCGGCTTCCTCTGAACTATATTTAGAACCACTTTATTTGACTTGTTATTTTTTGAAATCGGACTATAAATAACGAAGTTATGGGTTGGGGCGTTTAGGAGACACCCTGTATGTATTTTATTTGTACATATGTATAGTCTTAATTACAATTTAATTGTAAATTAAAAAATGTCAGTTGTCACTGGTATATAGAAATGCATATTATACATATATATTATTTAATACTTTTCATCGTTTAGGTATAATATCACGGCAAATAGAACTTTATTTGCCTTGATAATATCCTAATAATTCCTGTAAAATTTACATCCGGCAACGCTGTCTAAACTGGGCATTAAATCCGACTCGCCTCTGGCGTCACCTACGAGCTAGGAGCTAAACTTACACTCTCTACTGTACATGCGCAGTTTGAAAGAAGCTGGATATTAGAGCCGGCTTCTTTTCGGGGACTACATTTTAATACATTGCACGAGCCTTCTGTAGCGTAGCTATATATTCTGTGCTAATAGGTGAATTACAACTATAATTATTAGGATTTACATTTAAATAAAATAAATTTGTTGATCTTGTTGTACGAAGCTTTATGTTAAAATTAAGCCTACTTAAAATATAATTACAGTCAATATTACCATTTAGGAGTTTGTATAAAAATAAAACGTACGATATTAATCTACGAGAGGATAACTTTAATATTCTATAGTGTTTTAAGTTGATTTCATAAGGTCTATAATGCAGATGCCTATTAAACCTGTAGTTTAACATGTTAATAAATTTTATCTGAACTTTTTCTATCCGTTCTATATATTTAACATAATTTGGGTTCCACACAATACCAGCAAATTCAAGGTGACTACGAACGAGAGAATTATACAAAGATATAACGGATGCCGGTTTAGTAAACGATTTAATATTTCTAGCAATAAAGCCCAAGTTCCTATATGCTTTTCTAGTAATATTTTCAATGTGTGTATCAAATACAAGTTTTGAATCCAGCATAACACCTAAATCCTTGACAGATTTGGCTTTGGTAAGTAACGTGTTGTTAATATGATAAGGAAACAGATAATTTATTGTTAGTCTAGAAAATGTTATGTAATGGCACTTATCAATATTAAGGTACAATTTGTTGAGTTTACAATAGTTCTGAAATCTACACAAATCGGATTGAAAATTGATACAGTCATTTATATCATTAATTGTTTTATAGACTTTCAAATCATCTGCATATAGAGAATATTTAGAATACATGAAACATTGATCAATATCATATATGAAAAGCGAGAAAAGCAGCGGTCCTAGGTGTGACCCTTGGGGTACTCCTGAGGTTATATTTATGTAAGATGATGTAACATTGTTAATTTTAACACACTGTGACCTGTTTTGAACGTAAGATGTTACCCATCGGAGCAGGTTGCCATGTACACCGATGTTTTCCAATTTTACCAAGAGTGTGTTATGATGAATTTTATCAAAGGCTTTGGAAAAATCAGTGTACACTGCGTCAACCTGCTTCCTATTACTCATACTATCAATAGTCGATTGCACAAATGAAATTAAGTTTGTCGCAACTGAACGACCTTGGAAAAAACCATGCTGATGCTCACTAATAAGATGTTTTGTTTTAAAGAATATTTCACTTGTTACTATGGCTTCAAAAATTTTACCCGGTACCGAAAGCATGGATATTGGACGATAGTTTAACACACTGTTTTTATTACCTCCCTTTAAAATAGGAACAACTTGAGCACGTTTCCAAGCACAGGGAAAGATGCCCTCCGATAATGATTTGTTGAAAATAATTAACAAGGGATAATAAATAGAATCTACACAAGATTTTATGAATATAGGAGGTAAGCCATCCGGACCAGCCCCTTTGTTTATATTCAATTCATTTATTTGCTTCTTTACCTCCACATCAGTTATAGTATTAATGACCACTGCGTTTACCGAAGTAACGGGACGAACGTTGGATGATGATGTAGAGGGCTCAAAGACGGAACCAAAATACTGAGAAAACGCATTGGCAATGTCTATATCTGTCGAATATACTTTGTCATTTAAATGTATAAATTTAGGAACAGTTTTACAACGACGCCTGCTGGATACAAAGGACCAGAAATTTTTAACGTTACAGACGACATCAGATTCTATTCTATTAACATAATTTTTGAAGTCAGTTTTAATAGATAATTTTACTTGCTTACGAACGCTAGAAAACTCTTGATAATTGAGTATGTTTTTATATTTAATCCAGCGTTTATGTAGCTTAGATTTTTCCTTTAACAAATTCTTAGTTTGGACCGAATACCATACAGGGAATTTATAGTTTATATTTTTCTTACTAATAAATTTCGAAATTATACCATTTATTATATTATAGAAAACCATTGTGGATTGTTCAGCATTCAGTTTAAAAAATTCATTATCCCAATTAACTTTTTCTATTTCACTGTTAATGAGCTCATAATTAGCTTTAAAGAAGTTTAACTTACAAAAAGACTTTTTAAATCCTAGATTTGAATTATGAACATCCACAGAAAAATAAATTTCAATGCATTTATGATAAACGTCTTCAGGTACAAAAGGTAAATCTGAGGCCACTACAGTAACGTCATTTATTGAACTGAAAACGAGATCAAGAAGGTTACCTCTTATGTTATGAATGCCATTATATTGATAAAAATTTAGAAAATTAAAAGAATCGACAAGGCACTCTCCAAAGCCGTTAGTTGTGTTTAAAGCAGTGTAAGATTTGTTTACATTATCGTAATTCCAAACAATATCCGCAATATTATAATCACCTACAACTAAAAAATAGTCATCTTTAAAATTCTGCACTATTTCAGTAACTTTTAATAAGTGAGCCCTCAAATTTTCAACACTCGCGTGAGGAGGAACGTATACACAACACATGTGAAGACTTTTTGTTTTGCTTAGCGTAATGCTCACCCACAGATCTTCGCACACCCCGTTACAGGACCAAGTAGATCTTTCCATTGCTTCATACTGGCTGGCAACTGCAATGAGTACCCCACCTCCATCCAACTTACCACTCGAAAGCCTGTCACGATCTTTACGAAAAACATTATATTTATTATCAAAAAGTTCAAAAGAATTTATATTATCATTTAACCAAGTTTCAGTCACACAAATCACGTCTGTTGTCCTTGGAATGGTTGACAGCAAGAAATTTTCTGTTTTTGTACGAAGCCCTCGTACATTTTAATATGCAACAGAAAAATCGAATTTGGAAAAATTGGGTAGATTTCTTATTCTTTAAAAAATTATAGATAGAGAGAAACAATCACAGGCCATTAAATATTTTACGCAGCGTGTCTTCGTTTGAGATTTCAATATTTTTTTCAGTTTTAGGATGTTTGACAAAAATTTTGCAGTCTCTAGTCCAACAGTATGCTTTTTTAGTCTTACAGATGTCACGTGTAGTCTTATATAGTAATTGATTTTTTGGGGTAAGATGATCATTGATAAAAATTTTATTCTTGCATTCATTAAAACCTATTTCTTCTGCTGTAATACCTCTGCGACTTCGAATAGAACCAAGAATGGCATCCTTCACTGATCGACTGTATAGTTTCACTATAATGGACTTTGGATGTTTGTTATTCGAATTTCTATGCGGCACCCGATGACAAGTATCAATTGTATGGGAAGCATTAATGCCAAGGGTACCAAACAATTGTTTGATTGTTTTATTACTGAGAAGTCTGTGCAACCCGAACTTACCCAAAGATAAAACCTATGCGGAGTTGTGTGCCATTTTAAACAAACATTTTTGGCCGCAAGTGAGTGCGTGGAGAGAAAGAAAAAAATTTTACGAAGCCAAACAAGATGGCGGAGAGAACGTAGCAGCATGGTACGCACGTGTGTGCAGTTTGGCGGTAAATTGTGGGTTCAACAATACGTTGACGGACATTGTGAAAGATAAATTTATAACGGGGTTAAGAAAGGGCGAAGTTTTTGACCGATTGTGTGAAGAGAAGGTGGATGAAGCGCTGGACAAATTAAAAAACCTAGCCATCCAGCGTGAAAACATGAAGATCCAACGAGGTGATAAAGAAAGGAGCAGTAGTGGTGAAGGAGATTTAAATTTTATCGGAGGAAAGGCGAGACCAGGCAAAGGGAATAGTCCAGGTATTAGAGAACAGCAGCAGCGGCAGTTTCGACACCAAGGAGCAGGATCGGCAGTTGAACACTTCCCGTCGAACGGAACACGCCCATCGCAACGGAAGACAAATCTCAAGGCCGGGAGGAGGAAGTAGCAACAGCGCCAACTATAGTCGCAAGGTGACAGGAGAGGTTAGGAGAAATTTCCGAGTGTGCGGAGTCTCTCATGCAGGAAGGTGCAACTACAGGGAATACATCTGCAAAACGTGTGGTGTTAAGGGCCATTTATCTAAGGTCTGTAGAAAATGTCTGTATTTATTTAGATGATATCTTAATAACGGGTAGAAACAGAACAGAACACTTACAAACTTTAGAAAAGGTATTAATGATCTTGAGAGACGCTGGTTTGACTGTTAAACTTTCAAAGTGTGAATTCTTTAAAGACACCTTAGAGTATTTGGGTCATAATATATCCAAGGAGGGGTTAAGAAAATCAGAGAGTAAAGTCAAAGCCATTTTAGAGGCAAGACAGCCAGAAAACATAAAATAAGCAAGATCATTACTAGTGGCCAGTTTCTGATACATTTAACTATGGAACAAATAACTGTTGATCACGTAAAGATAAATGTTTCATAATTTAAAACGGGTTTCTGGAAAGTTATGAATGGATACTTTTCTATCAATAGTTATCCATGCTTTAAATCAGTTATACAGTTAACCACTAGATGGACAGGTTGAAAATCGTACTACTTGTTGTTATTCCAAATAACAACTTTACCGGCAATGTCATAATTGTCGTTTATGTTATAGTTTTACAATCATATTTTGTGGCGGTTGGTGGTTTTGATTTAGTTTTTAACTTTGAAGAGGAAAGAAAATTACCACGTAAGCTTTAAAAGATAATTGTCTTGATAAAAATTACAAAAATAATGGTGAATATATATTTTTTTACAATGAATACTGATACTACTCAAGTAAAACGGGCAAGAAACTTTACAGATAGGGATAAAAACCTATTATTTGATTTGGCTATGAAGTATAAGGACATTATTGAAAATAAAAAAACGGATGGCACAAATGTTAAATTAAAAAATGATACCTGGGCTGAAATTTCAGTTTCTTATAACGCAAACTGTCAGTCAGGGCCTCGCAATGCGAAACAACTTCATGCATTATATGACACTATAAAGAAAAAAGCACGGAAAAATCTACATGATGACAAGGTTAGTATAAAATATTGAAGTTTGTGTATTAAAAATCCTACAATACCATGCACGTTTTATTATTACAGAAAAATTTATTCAAAACTGGAGGAGGAACATTTGTACCACAAAGCGATGATCTTGATAAAAAAGTTGCTACGGTTTTGAAACCACAATATGAACCTCTACAAAATAATTACGACTCATCTGCAACTTACTTTCAAGGTACCAAAATTCTGTACCACATAGTTTCACACTAGATTAGTATTAGTTGAATGCCTTACAGAATGGCTGTTTAATTATTATAAAAGAAACAGGTTAAATTTAAATATTGCCTTTATAAAAGTAGTTTGAAAACAGTACTGTAAATGAAAAAGATCATTATTAATTTATACTGTATTTCTATATTTTTAGATGAATTTACGGGAAAGGAAAATTTCAATCCAGAGGCTTCAACATCTGAAACAATAAACATAATAATTGAGGAGGATTTTAATTATGGAATGCACAAACCAACATCAACATCAAATATATTAATTGAGGGAAATTCATCATATTCACCTTGTACTACTACAGGAACTGCGACTGAAATACAACCAACAAACTTGTCCCTTGCGGTGACACCATCAACTTCAAAATTAAATCAAAACCAAAGTTCTTTGGATGGAGACCAATATACCACAATAACAGCAAAACAGCAACTATCCACAAGAAAAAGAAAAACTGAAGATATTGAAATATTATCAAAAAGAATTGTAGATAGAAAAAATTTTAAAGACAAATTAAAAGAGAAATTTCAGGAGAAAAAAGAGGAAATACTTGGTGTAGAAATGCTAATAAAAAAGAGGCAATTAGAAGCAGCAAACGTGGAAGTATTAATTAAACAGACGGAATTAAAAGCAAGAGAGAAAGATATAGAATTAAAAGATTTAGAAATCGAAATGAAAAGAAAAGAAATTGCACATAAGCAAAGTATACATGAAATTGAGGTAGAAATTAAAAAAAGGATGTTTTACTTAGAAGGTAGTAATAATAATAAATAGATTGATTGTAATATAGTGGTCTTTTTATTTAATTAGTTACACCTTTTTTAACAAATTGCTGCATTTTAAAATTATGTGAACGAATACAATTTTTTGCATGAATGTACCTATATAACTTAAATTTGCATCAGGATCTCTTCGAAATAGTGAAAGTACAAAATCGGTCAAAGCAATTTTTAAGAAACGCCATATGTAATACTTATATATTTAAAACCTGAGTAAGAATTGGAAAATAGTAATCGGTGTTTAGAAAAACAAATACATAAAACTAAAAATGATTTTAATGTCTGGTTTTGTAAAAGATGTATACAGGATGATACAAATTAGTAGGTCAAGCTGTTAATCACATTTTTGGACTAATATAATAAGACTTCTTATGCACTTTTCATTTCGGAGACCCATTTTCATAATACAGGGTGTCAAAATAAAAAATTTTAAAAGCTATTGATAGCTCTGGTGTTTTTGGAGATATTTGTTTGAAATTTGGCACATATTTTTAACTTAAGTAGGCACACTTTCTCCGTCTAAAATACCAAAGCGTGAACGGAGGAAAGGGGGGTTGTAGTATCCATGAATACATACTAAGGCTCTTTTAATGAGAGAGTAATGAATATTCTGAAAAGTATGTGATTCCATCCTAAACTCAATCAATAAAAATTTTAAAATTTTGATTTTGACACCCTGTATTTTGAAAATGAGGCTCCAAAATGAAACATGGCATAAGAATAGTCCCATTATTTTAGTCCAAAGAATATAATAGCTTGACCTACTAATTTGTAACACCCTGTATATCAACTTCTCAGTTTTCATTAAATTTCAGAAAAGAAAATTTACATATTTATGAAATTTTATCTAAAAAGTTGTATTACTGCCCTTCGTACTATATTACCCCCATCATTTTCAGCAAGAAAAACATCATCTACTTGTGCATTTATATCAATTTCCTGAAAATCTTCTACATCATTTCGTAACAGTGCAATATTATGAAGCACTGCAGTAGCTATAATGGTGGGTAGAGTAAGAGCTTCTATATTAGTCCTCATCCCTAATGAGAGACAGGCAAACCTTCGTTTCCATACGCCAAATGTTCTTTCAATGGTATTACGAGTGCTAATATGAGCAATGTTGTACCTTTGTTCTTCAGGTAAAAAAGGATTTAGAAGTGGGGTCAACAAATAATCTTTACATGCATAAGCACTATCGTCTAGCAAATATGAATTTAGGAATTGTCTATTTTCTAAGCGAGCACAGATTAACGATGCGTTGAACATTGTACTATCGTGGGTTGATCCAGGCCACCGTGCATCAATATCTCGTATAAATAATTGTGCATCGCATATGGCCTGGACGTTAATTGAAAAATATCCTTTTCGATTACGGAAAATTTCTGCATTGTCTCCTCCTGATGACTGTATAGGTATATGAGTGCCATCAATACAGCCCAACACATTTGGTAATCTCCTTATATTATAAAAACCTGCTTTAATTCGTTGTATTTCTTCGCTAGTTGGCATTTTTATGAAATCTGGTGCAACACGTGCAATAGCATGGGTTACTTTACGTAATAGCCTACAAACTGTAGATTTGTGTACCTTCAGGTCATCACCTATTAATATCTGAAATGAACCTATAAAAATGTAAAGTAGTTTAAAATACATAAAAAGTTAAGTTATAAATACATACCTGTAGCATAAAACCTCAATGTTATTAATAATTATTCAGACGCTGATAAAGAATAATTTCGATGTGTTGTCGGTTGAACATCGTCTCGAATTAATTCCGTCAAATAATTTACTGTTTCTTTGGTAAATCGAAAGCGCTGTCGAAATTCACTATCACTGTAATCTTCATAAGGATTATTTCTGATTCGAAAAATGCGTACCTTATTAACATTATCCAGAATTTCAAGAACTTCTTCATCTGAGGAATCTGAAGAGCTTGTGTAATCCATTTTAAGTTCTGTAATGTCAAATTAATATTGAGACAGATTTTATTTTTAATTATTTATTTTATACTTACACATACCTCTAACAACTTATAATAATAATTAATAAATAAATAATAAATAGGTACTTATGTATTTCTAACCAAAAATTAAATGTTCAAATATGACAAGTATGTTTTGGCCCGCATGCGTTAAATACTTATGGAATTGATATCCACTCGGTAAGCACTGGTTATGTTATTGTTAACTTATTGAGTCGTTAGCTACTGTTGGACGTTTGGGAAACACTTATTGCATGTTTATGGAAGCTATAAGCCTATCGATGGAATATCTACCTTTTCAGAAACCGGCCATAGGTGTATTAAATTTTTATAGTAAATTCATACCTAATTTTGCACATATTATGAGACCCATATATAGTTTGTTGAAACAAGACAGGATATTCGAGTGGTCAGACGATTGTGAAAGGTCTTTTGAAAGAATTAAGAAATTAATTGAGTCTGATCTCGTGTTAACTCATTTTAACCCCAACTTACCTTTAATTCTCACCACAGACAGCTCCGACTATGGCATTACCGCAATACTGTCACACCGGATGGCTGATAGAGAGCGTCCCATAGCCTGCTACTCGAGGACATTACAGCCCGCTGAAAATACAGCACGATTCATAAAGAAGCCTTGGCGCTGTACTGGGGTACGGTGAAGTGCTCACAGTTCCTCATGGGACGACGTTTCATATTACGGACGGACCACAAACCACTCATAACACTATTTGGTGAACACAAAGGTATTCCCAAGATGTATGAAAATAGACTGCAACGTTGGGCAGCATACCTGTCGGGATTCAGTTCCTAGCGGGCAGCCGACCAGAGCACACGTGTTTTGTGAAAGTGTAGTGCAAGGAGCAAATTCTACCTGCCTTTATTAAGGCTACCTGGAAAGAATCCCTTTCTTTCCTTTTAATCACCGACCTAATCCCCGGCTTAAGCATAGACGCCGTCGGCATCTTTGTTACAGCACCTGTGCCGGGGTTATGCCCAGGTAAGTTTTTACTTATTTATCAGTTATTTTCATTACTTTAGAATACATTTCTTTAAAATTGCGACCCCCGACAAACAATATACCAGACAGACAAATACACCAAAAGACACGTACGCCCCCGTGAGGGGGCATCCCCACACGACTAACA